>NW_027597712.1:0-68831 GCF_964194155.1 Cetorhinus maximus | reverse complement strand
GGAGCGGATAGGAGAGGAGAGGAGAGGGGGAGGAGAGGAGAGGGTGAGGGAGAGGAGAGCGAGAGGGAGAGAAAAATTAGAGAAGAGAGGAGAGGAGAGGAGAGGGAGAGGAGAGGAGAGGGATAGGAGATGATGAGGAGAGGTGGTGAAGAGGGAGAGAGAGAGGGAGAGGAGAGCAGAGGAGAGTGAGAGGGTGATGAGAGGAGAGGAGATCAGAGGCAGAGGAGAGCTACAGGAGACGGAGGGGGAGCGTAGGGGAATGAGAGGAGAGGAGAGTAGAGGAAGTGGAGAGGGAGAGTGGGAGGTGAGGAGACAAGAGGAGATGGAGAGGAGAGGACAGGGAGAGGAGAGGAGAGGGAGATGCAGAGGAGAGGGAGATGAGAGGGAATGGAGAGGAGAGGATGAGGGAGAGGAGAGGAGATGCAGAAGAGAGGGAGAGGAGAGGGAGAGTAGATGAGAGGAGAGGAGAAGATAGGGAGAGGAGAGGATAGGGAGAGGAGAGGAGAGTAGGGGGAGAGGTGAGGAGTGGAGAGGGTGAGGAGAGGAGAGGGAGAGGGAGAGGAGTGGGAGATCGAGAGAAAAATTAGAGGAGAGGAGAGGAGAGGGAGAGGAGCAGAGATGAGAGGAGAGGAGAGGGAGAAGAGAGGGGGAAGAGAGGAGAGGAGAGGAGAGGGGAGCAAAGGAGAGGAGAGGGAGAGGGAGAAAGGAGGGATGGGAGAGGAGAGGAGAGGGAGAGGAGATTAGAGGAGATTAGAGGGATAGGAGAGTAGGGGGAGAGGAGGGGAGAGGAGAGGGAGTGGGCGAGGAGTGGGAGAGGAGAGGGAGAGGGGTGGGAGTGGAGAGGGAGAGGAGTGGGAGAGGAGAGGAGAGGAGAGGAGAGGGAGATGAGTGGAGAGGGAGAGGAGAGGAGAGGGAGAGGGAGAGGAGAAGGAGAGGGAGAGAAAAATTAGAGGAGAGGAGAGGAGGGAGAGGGGCGGAGATGAGAGGAGGGGAGAGGGAGAGGAGAGGAGAGGGATAGGAGAGGAGAGCAGAGGGAGAGGAGAGTGAAGGGAGAGGAGAGGGAGAGGAGATGGTGAGGAGAGGAGTAGGTGTGGAGAGGGAAATGATATGGAGAGGGAGAGGAGAGGGAGCGGAGAGGGAGAGGGAGAGGAAAGGGAGAGGAGAGGGAGAGGGAGAGGGAAAGGGAAAGGGGAGGAGTGGAGATGAGATGAGAGGAGAGAAGAAGAGAGGAGAGGGAGAGGAGAGGAGAGAAGAGGGAGAAGAGAGTGGGAGGAGAGGAGAGGAGAGGAGAGGGAGAGGACTGGAGAGGGAGAGGGAGAGGGGGAGGAGTGGGAGAGGGGGAGGAGGGGAGAGGAGAGGAGAGGGAGAGAAGAGGAGAGGGAGAGGAGAGCAGAGGGAGAGAAGAGGTAGAGGAGACGGAGGGGGGGCGAGGAGGATTGAGAGGAGAGGAGAGGGAGAGGAGAGGAGAGGATAGGGAGAGGAGAGGAGAGGAGGGGGAGAGGAGAGGGAGAGGAGAGGAGGAGGAGATGAGACGGAGAGGATAGGGAGAGGAGAGGATAGGGAGAGGAGAGGAGAGGAGGGGGAGAGGAGAGGAGAGGATAGGGAGAGGAGAGGAGAGGAGGGGGAGAGGAGAGGGAGAGGATAGGGAGAGGAGAGGATAGGGAGAGGAGAGGAGAGAAGGGGAAGAGGAGGGGAGAGGGGAGGGCGAGTGCGAGGAGTGGGAGAGGAGCGGAGAGGAGGGGAAAAGAAGAGGTTTTGGAGAGGGCGAGGAGTGGGAGAGGAGAGGAGAGGAGAGGGAGAGGAGAGGGAGAGGAGCGGAGAGGAGAGGAGAGGGAGAGGAGAGGGAGAGGAGAGGGAGAGGAGAGGGAGAGGGAGAGAAAAATTAGAAGAGAGGAGAGAAGAAAAGCGGAGAGGAGAGGAGAGGAGAGGAGAGGAGAGGAGAGGGAGTGGGAGAGGCAGAGGAGCGGGGAGGGAAAAGACTGTGAGAGGAGAGGAGAGTGAAGGGAGAGGAGAGGGAGAGGAGATGTTGAGGGAGATGAGATTGTGAGGAGAGGGGTAGGAGTGGAGAGGGAGAGGGTACGGAGCGGGAGAGGAGAGGGAGAGGGAGAGGGAGAGGGAAAGGGACAGGAGATGAGATGAGATGAGATGAGATGAGATGAGATGAGATGAGGAGGGAGAGGAGAGGGAGAGGGGGGAGGGAGAGGGAGAGGGAAAGGGAAAGGGAGAGGAGTGGAGAGGGAGAAGAGAGGGAGAGGGAGAGGAGGGGAGAGGAGAGCGAGAGGAGAACAGACGGAGAGGCGAGGAGAGGAGAGGAGAGAAGTGGAGAGGAGAGGAGAGGGAGAGGGAGAGGGAGAGCAGAGGGAGAGGGAGAGGGAAAGGGAAAGGGTGAGGGAGCGGATAGGAGAGGAGAGGTGAGGAGAGGAGAGCGAGAGGAGAGGTAGAAGAGACGGAGGGGGAGCGAGGTGGATGGAGAGGAGAGGAGAGGAGAGGGTGAGGGAGAGGAGAGGGAGAGGAGAGGTAGAGGGAGAGGAGAGGGAGAGGAGAGGAAGAGGAAGCGGGGAAGGGAGAGGAGAGGAGAGGGAGAGGAGAGGGCGAGAAGAGGAGAGGGAGAGGAGGGGGAGATGGAGAGGAGAGGGTGAGGTTAGGGGGAGAAGAGGAGAGTAAAGGAGGAACGAGGGACAGGGAGAGGAGAGGGAGAGGAGTCTAGATGAGAAGAGAGAGGCGAGGAGAGGAGTAGAGAGTGCAGCACACCCTCACTTAATGACACACCAATAGTGCAACACACCCTCATGTACAGACCCTCCAATAGTGCAGCACACCCTCAATTACTGACACTCCTATAGTGCAGCACACCCTCAATTACTGACACACCAATAGTGCAACACACCCTCATGTACAGACCCTCCAATAGTGCAGCACACCCTCAATTACTGACACTCCAATAATGCAGCACACCCTCAATTACTGACACACCAATAGTGCAGCACACCCTCAATTACTGACACTCCAATAATGCAGCACACCCTCAATTACTGACACACCAATAGTGCAGCACACCCTCAATTACTGACACTCCAATAGTGCAGCACACCCTCAATTACTGACACTCCAATAGTGCAGCACACCCTCAATTACTGACACTCCAATAATGCAGCACACCCTCAATTACTGACACACCAATAGTGCAGCACACCCTCAATTACTGACACACCAATAGTGCAGCACACCCTCAATTACTGACACTCCAATAGTGCAGCACACCCTCAATTACTGACACTCCAATAGTGCAGCACAGCCTCAATTACTGACCCTCCAATAGTGCAGCACACCCTCAATTACTGACACTCCAATAGTGCAGCACACCCTCAATTATTGACACTCCAATAGTGCAGCACACCCTCAATTACTGACACTCCAATAGTGCAGCACACCCTCAATTACTGACACTCCAATAGTGCAGCACACCCTCAATTACTGACACTCCAATAGTGCAGAATTCCTTCAATTACTGATACTATTTTAGTGCAGCACACCCTCAATTACTGACACTCCAATAGTGCAGAATTCCTTCAATTACTGATACTATTTTAGTGCAGCACACCCTCAATTACTGACACTCCAATAGTGCAGCACACCCTCAATTACTGACACTCCAATAGTGCAGCACACCCTCAATTACTAACACTCCTTTAGTGCAGCACACCCTCAATTACTGACCCACCAATAGTGCAGCACACCCTCAATTACTGACACCGCAATAGTGCAGCACACCCTCAATTACTGACCCTCCAATAGTGCAGCAACCCCTCAATTACTGACACTCCAATAGTGCAGCACACCCTCAATTACTGACACTCCAATAGTGCAGCACACCCTCAATTACTGACACTCCAATAGTGCAGCACACCCTCAATCAATGATCTCACTCTGTCAGTTTAACCTCCCCGTGATCTCAATCTCTGTCCCTTTAACGTCGCAGTGATCTCACTCTGTCCATTTAATCTTCCCGTGATCTCAATCTCTGTCCCTTTAACCTCCCTGTGATCTCATTGTCTGTCGCTTTCACCTCCCAGTGATCTCACTCTCAGTCCCTTTAACCTACCCGTAATCTCACTCTCTGTCCCTTTAACCTTCCCATGATATCAGTCTCTGTCCCTTCAATCCTCCCGTGATCACACTCTCTGTCACTTTGAACTCCCCGTGATCTCACTCTCTGTCCCTTTAACCTCCCCGTGATCTCACTCTCTGTCCCATTAACTTTCCCGTGATCTCACTCTCTGTGCCTTAAACCTTCCCGTGATCTCACTCTCTGTCCCTTTATCCTCCCCGTGATCTAACTCTCTGTCCCATTAACCTCCAACTGAACTCACTCTCTGTCCCATTAACCTCCCCGTGATATCACTCTCTGTCCCATTAACCTCCCAGTGATCTCAATCTCTGTCCCTTTAACCTCCCCGTGATCTCACTCACTGTCTCTTTATCCTCCCCGTGAAATCACTCTCTGTCCCCTTAACCTCCCCGTGAGCTCAATCTCTGTCCCTTTAACCTCTCCGTGAGATGTCTCTCTGTCCATTTAACGTTCCAGTGATCTCACTCCGTTCCTTTAATCTTCCCGTGATCTCAATCTCTGTCCCTTTAACGTGCCAGTGATCTCATTCTCTGTACCTTTCACCTACCCGTGATCTCAATTTCTGTCCCTTTAGCCTCCCCGTGATCTCACTCTCTGTCCATTTAACCTCCCCGTCATCTAACTCTCTGTCCCTTTAACCTCCCCGTCATCTCACTGTCAGTCACTTTTACCTCCCCCTGATCTCAATCAGTCCCATTAACCCCTCCGTGATCTCACTCTCTGTCAATTTAATCTCCCCGTGATCTAACTCTCTGTCCCATTAACCTCCCCGTGATCACACTCTCTGTCCCATTAAGCTCCCCGTGATCTCGCTCTCTGTCCCTTTACCCTCCCCTTGATCTCACTCTCTGTCTCATTAACCTCCCCTTGATCTCACTATCTGACCCCTTAACTTTCCCGTGATCTCACTCTCTATCCCTTAAAACTCCCCGTGATATGACTCTCTGTCCCATTAACCTCCCTTTGATCTCACACTCTGTCCCTTTAAACTCCCCGTGATCTCAATCTCTGTCCCTTTAACCACCCCGTCATCTCACTCTCTGTCCCTTTAACCTCCCCGTTATCTAACTCTCTGTCCCTTTATCATCCCCGTGAGGTCAATCTCTGTCCCTTTAACGTCCCAGTGATCTCGCTCGGTCCCTTTACCCTCCTCGTGATCTCAATCTCTTTTCCTTTAACGTCCCAGTGATCTCACTCTGTCCCTTTACCCTCCCTGTGATCTCATTCACTGTCGCTTTCACCTCCCCGTGATCTCACTCTCTGTCCCAGTAATCTCCCCGTGATCTCACTCTCGACCCCTTTAACCTCCCCGTGATCTCACTCTCTGTCCCATTAACTTCCCCGTGCACTCATTCTCTGTCCATTTAACCTCCCCCTGAACTCACTCTCTGTCCCCTTAACATTCCTGTGATCTCACTCACTGTCCCTTTAACCTCCCCGTGATCTCATTCTCTGTCCCTTTAACCTCCCCCTGATCTCACTCTCTGTCCCCTTAACATTCCCGTGATCTCACTCACTGTCCCCTTAACCTCCCCGTGATCTCACTCTCTGTCCCTTTAACCTCCCCGTCATCTCACTCTCTATCCCTTTAACCTACCCGTTATCTAACTCTCTGTCCCTTTAACCTCCCCGTGATCTCACTCTCTATCCCTTTAACCTCCCCGTGATCTCAATCTCTGTCCCTTTAACCTACCCGTTATCTAACTCTCTGTCCCTTTAACCTCCCCGTGATCTCACTCTCTGTCCCTTTAACCTCCCCGTGATCTCAATCTCTGTACCTTTAACGTCCCAGTGATCTCACTCGGTCCTTTTATCCTCCCCGTGATCTCACTCTCTGATCCTTAAAACCTCCCAGTCATCTCATTCTCTGTCCCTTTACCCTCCCCGTGATTTCACACTCTGTTCCTTTAACATCCCCGTGATCCCAATCTCTGTCCCTTTGACCTCCCGTGATCTCACCCTCTGTCCCTTAAACCTCACTGTGATCTCATTCTCTGTCCCATTTATCTCCCCGTGATCTCACTCTCGATCCCGTTAACCTCCCCGTGATCTCACTCTCTGTCCCTTTAAGTTCCCCGTGGTCTCACTCTTTGTCCCTTTAACCTCCCCGTGATATCAATCTCTGTCCCTTTCACTTCCCCGTCATCTCACTCTCTGTCTCAGTAACCTCCCCGTGATCTCACTCTCTGTCCCCTTAACTTTCCCGTGATCTCACTCTTTGTCCCTTTAACCTCCCCGTGATATCAATCTCTGTCCCTTTAACTTCCCCGTGGTCTCACTCTTTGTCCCTTTAACCTCCCCGTGATATCAATCTCTGTCCCTTTCACTTCCCCGTCATCTCACTCTCTGTCCCCTTAACTTTCCCGTGATCTCACTCTCTGTCCCTTTAACCTCCCCGTGATCTCACTCTCTGTCCCTTTAACCTCCCCGTGATCTCACTCTCTGTCCCTTTAACCTTCCCGTGATCTCAAACTCTGTCCCTTTAACCACCCCGTGATCTCGCTCTCTGTCCCTTTAACCTCCCCGTCATCTCAATCTCTGTACCATTAACGTCCCAGTGATTTCACTCGGTCCCTAAAACCTCCCCGTGATCTCAATCTCTGTCCCTTTAACGTCCCAGTGATTAAACTCTGTCCTTTTAACCTCCCCGTGATCTCAATCTCTGTCCCTTTAACGTCCCAGTGATTAAACTCTGTCCTTTTAACCTCCCCGTGATCTCAATCTCTGTCCCTTTAACGTCCCAATGATCTCACTCTGTCCATTTAATCTTCCCGTGATCTCAATCTCTGTCCATTTAACCTGCCCGTGACCTCACTCTCTGTCCCTTTCACCTCCCCGTGATCTCACTCTCTGTCCCATTAACCTCACCTTGATCTCTCTCTCTCTCCCTTTAACATCCCCGTGATCTCACTCTCTGTCCCTTTAACCTCCCCGTGATCTCACTCTCTGTCCCTTTATCCACCCCGTGAAATCACTCTCTGTCCCCTTAACCTCCCCGTGAGCTCAATGTCTGTCCCTTTAACCTCTCCGTGAGATCTCTCTCTGTCCATTTAACCTCCCCGTGATCTCAATCTCTGTACCTTTAACTTCCCAGTGATCTCACTCGGTCCTTTTATCCTCCCCGTGATCTCACTCTCTGTCCCTTAAAACCTCCCAGTCATCTCATTCTCTGTCCCTTTAACCTCCCCGTGATTTCACACTCTGTTCCTTTAACATCCCCGTGATCCCAATCTCTGTCCCTTTGACCTCCCGTGATCTCACCCTCTGTCCCTTTAACCTCCCCGTGGTCTCACTCTCTGTCCCTTCAACCTCCACGTGATCTCATTCTCTGTCCCATTTATCTCCCCGTGATCTCACTCTCGATCCCGTTAACCTCCCCGTGATCTCACTCTCTGTCCCTTTCACTTCCCCGTGGTCTCACTCTCTGTCCCTTTCACTTCCCCGTAATCTCACTCTCTGTCCCAGTAACCTCCCCGTGATCTCACTCTCTGTCCCCTTAACTTTCCCGTGATCTCACTCTCTGTCCCTTTAACCTCCCCGTGATATCAATCTCTGTCCCATTAACCTCCCCGTGATCTCACTCTCTGTCCCTTTAACCTCCCCGTGATCTCACTCTCTGTCCCTTTAACCTCCCCGTGATCTCAAACTCTGTCCCTTTAACCACCCCGTGATCTCGCTCTCTGTCCCTTTAACCTCCCCGTCATCTCAATCTCTGTACCATTACCGTCCCAGTGATTTCACTCGGTCCCTAAAACCTCCCCGTGATCTCAATCTCTGTCCCTTTAACGTCCCAGTGATCTCATTCTGTCCAATTAATCTTCCCGTGATCTCAATCACTGTCCATTTAACCTGCCCATGATCTCACTTTCTGTCCCTTTCACCTCCCCGTCATCTCACTCTCTGTCCCATTAACCTCCCCGTGATCTCACTCTCTGTCCCTTTAACCTTCCCGTAATCTCACTCTACGTCCCTTTAACGTCCCCTTAATCCCATTGATTGTCCCATTAACCTCCCCGTGATCTCACTCTCTGTCCCTTTAACCTCCCCGTGAGCTCACTTTCTGTCCCTTTAACTTCCCTGTAATCTCAATCTCTGTCTCATTAACCTCCCCGTAATCTCACTCTCTGTCCCTTTAACGTCCCCGTAATCTCAATGACTGTCCCTTTAACCTCCCCGTGATCTCAGTCTTTCCCTTTAAACTGCCCGTGTTCTCACTCTCTGTCCCATTAACCTTGCCGTGATCTCACTCTCTGTCCCTTTAACCTCCCCGTGTTCTCACTCTCTATCCCTTAAACCTGCCCGTGATCTCACTCTCTGTTCCTTTAATCTCCCCGTGATCTCACTCTCTGTCCCTTTAACCTCCCCGTGATCTCACTCTCTGTCCCATTTATCTCCCCGTGATCACACTCTCGATCCCGTTAACCTCCCCGTGGCCTCACTCTCTTTCCCATTAACTTCCCCGTGATCTCACTCTCTGTCCCAGTAACCTCCCCATGATCTCACTCTCTGTCCCATTAACCTCCCCCTGATCTCACTCTCTGTCCCCTTAACTTTCTCTTGATCTCACTCTCTGTCCCTTTAACCTCCCCGTGATATCACTCTCTGTCCCATTAAGCTCCCCGTGATCTCACTCTCTGTCCCTTTAACCTCCCCGTGGTCTCACTCTCTGTCCCTTTACCTCCCCGTGATCTCAATCTCTGTCCCTTTAACCACCCCGTGATCTCACTCTCTGTGCCTTTAACCTCCCCGTCATCTCAATCTCTGAACCTTTAACGTCACAGTGATTTCACTCGGTCCCTTTAACCTCCCCGTGATCTCAATCTCTGTCCCTTTAACGTCCCAGTGATCTCATTCTGTCCAATTAATCTTCCCGTGATCTCAATCACTGTCCATTTAACCTGCCCGTGATATCACTCTTGGTCCCATTAACCTCTCCATGATCTCACTCTCTGTCCCTTTTACCTCCCCGTCATCTCACTCTCTGTCCCATTAACCTCCCCGTTTTCTCAGTCCCTGTCCCTTTAACCTCCCCGTGAGCTCACTCTATGTCCCTTTAACTTCCCCGTAATCTCGCTCTCTGTCCCTTTAACCTCCCCGTAATCTCACTCTCTGTCCCTTTAACGTCCCCTTAATCTCATTGATTGTCCCATTAACCTCCCCGTGATCTCACTCTCTGTCCCTTTAACTTCCCAGTAATATCACTCTCTGTTTCTTTAACGTCCCCGTAATCTCAATGACTTTCCCTTTAACCTCCCCGTGATCTCAGTCTTTCCCTTTAAACTCCCCATGTTCGCACTCTCTGTCCCATTAACCTCGCCGTGATCTCACTCTCTGTCCCTTTAACCTCCCCGTGTTCTCACTCTCCGTCCCTATAACCTCCCTGTGATGTCACTCACTGTCCCTTTAACCTCCCCGTATTCTCACTCTCTGTCCCTTTAAACTCCCCATGATCTCAATCTCTGTCCCATTAATCTGCCCGTGATCTCATTCTCTATCGTTTTAACCTCCCCGTGATCTCATTCTCTGTCCCTTTAACCTCCCAGTGTTCTCATTCTCTGTCCCTTTACCCTCCCCGTGATCTCACTCACTGTCCCTTTAACCTCCTCGTGATCTCACTCTCTGTCCCTTTAAACTCCCCGTGATCTCACTCTGTCGCTTTAACCAACCCGTTAAATTTCTCTGTCCCTTTAACCTCCCCATGATCTCACTCTCTGTCCCTTTAACCTCCCCGTGATCTCACTCTCTGTCCTATAAACCTCCCCCTGCTCTCACTCTCTGTCCCATTAACCTCCCCCTAATCTCACTCTCTATCCCTTAAACCTCCCCGTGATCAGACTCTCTGTCGCTTTAACCTTCCCGTGATCTCACTCACTGTGCCTTTAACCTCCCTGTGAAATCACTCTCTGTCCCTTTAACCTCCCCGTGATCTCAATCTCTGTCCCTTTAACCTCCCCGTGATCTCATTCTCTTTACATTTAACCTCCCCATCATCGAACTCTCTCTCCCTTTAGCCACCCCGTGGTCGCACTCTCTGTTCCTTTAATCTCCCCGTGATCTCACTCTCTGTCCCTTTAACCTCCCCGTCAGCTCACTGTCAGTCACTTTTACCTCCCCCTGATCTCAATCAGTCCCATTAACCCCTCCGTGATCTCACTCTCTGTCAATTTAATCTCCCCGTGATCTCACTCTCAGTCCCTTTAACCTACCGGTGATCTCACTCTCTGTCCCATTAACCTCCCGGTGATCGCACTATCTGTCCCTTTAATCTCCCCGTGATCTCACTCTCTTTCCCTTTGAACTCCCCGTGATCTCACTCTCTTTCCCTTTGAACTCCCCGTGATCTAACTCTCTGTCCCATTAACCTCCCCGTGATCACACTCTCTGTCCCATTAAGCTCCCCGTGATCTCGCTCTCTGTCCCTTTACCCTCCCCTTGATCTCACTCTCTGTCTCATTAACCTCCCCTTGATCTCACTATCTGACCCCTTAACTTTCCCGTGATCTCACTCTCTATCCCTTAAAACTCCCCGTGATATGACTCTCTGTCCCATTAACCTCCCTTTGATCTCACTCTCTGTCCCTTTAAACTCCCCGTGATCTCAATCTCTGTCCCTTTAACCACCCCGTCATCTCACTCTCTGTCCCTTTAACCTCCCCGTTATCTAACTCTCTGTCCCTTTATCATCCCCGTGAGGTCAATCTCTGTCCCTTTAACGTCCCAGTGATCTCGCTCGGTCCCTTTACCCTCCTCGTGATCTCAATCTCTTTTCCTTTAACGTCCCAGTGATCTCACTCTGTCCCTTTACCCTCCCTGTGATCTCATTCACTGTCGCTTTCACCTCCCCGTGATCTCACTCTCTGTCCCAGTAATCTCCCCGTGATCTCACTCTCGACCCCTTTAACCTCCCCGTGATCTCACTCTCTGTCCCATTAACTTCCCCGTGATCTCACTCTCTGTCCCTTAAACCTGACCGTGATCTCATCTCTGTCACTTTAACTTCCCCGTGCACTCATTCTCTGTCCATTTAACCTCCCCCTGAACTCACTCTCTGTCCCCTTAACATTCCCGTGATCTCACTCACTGTCCCTTTAACCTCCCCGTGATCTCATTCTCTGTCCCTTTAACCTCCCCCTGATCTCACTCTCTGTCCCCTTAACATTCCCGTGATCTCACTCACTGTCCCCTTAACCTCCCCGTGATCTCACTCTCTGTCCCTTTAACCTCCCCGTGATCTCACTCTCTATCCCTTTAACCTCCCCGTGATCTCAATCTCTGTCCCTTTAACCTACCCGTTATCTAACTCTCTGTCCCTTTAACCTCCCCGTGATCTCACTCTCTGTCCCTTTAACCTCCCCGTGATCTCAATCTCTGTACCTTTAACGTCCCAGTGATCTCACTCGGTCCTTTTATCCTCCCCGTGATCTCACTCTCTGATCCTTAAAACCTCCCAGTCATCTCATTCTCTGTCCCTTTATCCTCCCCGTGATTTCACACTCTGTTCCTTTAACATCCCCGTGATCCCAATCTCTGTCCCTTTGACCTCCCGTGATCTCACCCTCTGTCCCTTAAACCTCACTGTGATCTCATTCTCTGTCCCATTTATCTCCCCGTGATCTCACTCTCGATCCCGTTAACCTCCCCGTGATCTCACTCTCTGTCCCTTTAAGTTCCCCGTGGTCTCACTCTTTGTCCCTTTAACCTCCCCGTGATATCAATCTCTGTCCCTTTCACTTCCCCGTCATCTCACTCTCTGTCTCAGTAACCTCCCCGTGATCTCACTCTCTGTCCCCTTAACTTTCCCGTGATCTCACTCTTTGTCCCTTTAACCTCCCCGTGATATCAATCTCTGTCCCTTTAACTTCCCCGTGGTCTCACTCTTTGTCCCTTTAACCTCCCCGTGATCTCACTCTCTGTCCCTTTAACCTCCCCGTGATCTCACTCTCTGTCCCTTTAACCTTCCCGTGATCTCAAACTCTGTCCCTTTAACCACCCCGTGATCTCGCTCTCTGTCCCTTTAACCTCCCCGTCATCTCAATCTCTGTACCATTAACGTCCCAGTGATTTCACTCGGTCCCTAAAACCTCCCCGTGATCTCAATCTCTGTCCCTTTAACGTCCCAGTGATTAAACTCTGTCCTTTTAACCTCCCCGTGATCTCAATCTCTGTCCCTTTAACGTCCCAGTGATTAAACTCTGTCCTTTTAACCTCCCCGTGATCTCAATCTCTGTCCCTTTAACGTCCCAATGATCTCACTCTGTCCATTTAATCTTCCCGTGATCTCAATCTCTGTCCATTTAACCTGCCCGTGACCTCACTCTCTGTCCCTTTCACCTCCCCGTGATCTCACTCTCTGTCCCATTAATCTCACCTTGATCTCTCTCTCTCTCCCTTTAACATCCCCGTGATCTCACTCTCTGTCCCTTTAACCTCCCCGTGATCTCACTCTCTGTCCCTTTATCCACCCCGTGAAATCACTCTCTGTCCCCTTAACCTCCCCGTGAGCTCAATGTCTGTCCCTTTAACCTCTCCGTGAGATCTCTCTCTGTCCATTTAACCTCCCCGTGATCTCAATCTCTGTACCTTTAACTTCCCAGTGATCTCACTCGGTCCTTTTATCCTCCCCGTGATCTCACTCTCTGTCCCTTAAAACCTCCCAGTCATCTCATTCTCTGTCCCTTTAACCTCCCCGTGATTTCACACTCTGTTCCTTTAACATCCCCGTGATCCCAATCTCTGTCCCTTTGACCTCCCGTGATCTCACCCTCTGTCCCTTAAACCTCCCCGTGATCTCACTCTCTGTCCCTTTAATATCCCCGTCATCTCGCTCTATGTCCCTTTAACCTCCCCGTGGTCTCACTCTCTGTCCCTTCAACCTCCACGTGATCTCATTCTCTGTCCCATTTATCTCCCCGTGATCTCACTCTCGATCCCGTTAACCTCCCCGTGATCTCACTCTCTGTCCCTTTCACTTCCCCGTGGTCTCACTCTCTGTCCCTTTCACTTCCCCGTAATCTCACTCTCTGTCCCAGTAACCTCCCCGTGATCTCACTCTCTGTCCCCTTAACTTTCCCGTGATCTCACTCTCTGTCCCTTTAACCTCCCCGTGATATCAATCTCTGTCCCATTAACCTCCCCGTGATCTCACTCTCTGTCCCTTTAACCTCCCCGTGATCTCACTCTCTGTCCCTTTAACCTCCCCGTGATCTCAAACTCTGTCCCTTTAACCACCCCGTGATCTCGCTCTCTGTCCCTTTAACCTCCCCGTCATCTCAATCTCTGTACCATTACCGTCCCAGTGATTTCACTCGGTCCCTAAAACCTCCCCGTGATCTCAATCTCTGTCCCTTTAACGTCCCAGTGATCTCATTCTGTCCAATTAATCTTCCCGTGATCTCAATCACTGTCCATTTAACCTGCCCATGATCTCACTTTCTGTCCCTTTCACCTCCCCGTCATCTCACTCTCTGTCCCATTAACCTCCCCGTGATCTCACTCTCTGTCCCTTTAACCTTCCCGTAATCTCACTCTACGTCCCTTTAACGTCCCCTTAATCCCATTGATTGTCCCATTAACCTCCCCGTGATCTCACTCTCTGTCCCTTTAACCTCCCCGTGAGCTCACTTTCTGTCCCTTTAACTTCCCTGTAATCTCAATCTCTGTCTCATTAACCTCCCCGTAATCTCACTCTCTGTCCCTTTAACGTCCCCGTAATCTCAATGACTGTCCCTTTAACCTCCCCGTGATCTCAGTCTTTCCCTTTAAACTGCCCGTGTTCTCACTCTCTGTCCCATTAACCTTGCCGTGATCTCACTCTCTGTCCCTTTAACCTCCCCGTGTTCTCACTCTCTATCCCTTAAACCTCCCCGTGATCTCACTCTCTGTCCCATTTATCTCCCCGTGATCACACTCTCGATCCCGTTAACCTCCCCGTGGCCTCACTCTCTTTCCCATTAACTTCCCCGTGATCTCACTCTCTGTCCCAGTAACCTCCCCATGATCTCACTCTCTGTCCCATTAACCTCCCCCTGATCTCACTCTCTGTCCCCTTAACTTTCTCTTGATCTCACTCTCTGTCCCTTTAACCTCCCCGTGATATCACTCTCTGTCCCATTAAGCTCCCCGTGATCTCACTCTCTGTCCCTTTAACCTCCCCGTGGTCTCACTCTCTGTCCCTTTACCTCCCCGTGATCTCAATCTCTGTCCCTTTAACCACCCCGTGATCTCACTCTCTGTCCCTTTAACCTCCCCGTCATCTCAATCTCTGAACCTTTAACGTCACAGTGATTTCACTCGGTCCCTTTAACCTCCCCGTGATCTCAATCTCTGTCCCTTTAACGTCCCAGTGATCTCATTCTGTCCAATTAATCTTCCCGTGATCTCAATCACTGTCCATTTAACCTGCCCGTGATATCACTCTTGGTCCCATTAACCTCTCCATGATCTCACTCTCTGTCCCTTTTACCTCCCCGTCATCTCACTCTCTGTCCCATTAACCTCCCCGTGATCTCAGTCCCTGTCCCTTTAACCTCCCCGTGAGCTCACTCTGTCCCTTTAACTTCCCCGTAATCTCGCTCTCTGTCCCTTTAACCTCCCCGTAATCTCACTCTCTGTCCCTTTAACGTCCCCTTAATCTCATTGATTGTCCCATTAACCTCCCCGTGATCTCACTCTCTGTCCCTTTAACTTCCCAGTAATATCACTCTCTGTCTCTTTAACGTCCCCGTAATCTCAATGACTGTCCCTTTAACCTCCCCGTGATCTCAGTCTTTCCCTTTAAACTCCCCATGTTCGCACTCTCTGTCCCATTAACCTCGCCGTGATCTCACTCTCTGTCCCTTTAACCTCCCCGTGTTCTCACTCTCCGTCCCTATAACCTCCCTGTGATGTCACTCACTGTCCCTTTAACCTCCCCGTATTCTCACTCTCTGTCCCTTTAAACTCCCCATGATCTCAATCTCTGTCCCATTAATCTGCCCGTGATCTCATTCTCTATCGTTTTAACCTCCCCGTGATCTCATTCTCTGTCCCTTTAACCTCCCAGTGTTCTCATTCTCTGTCCCTTTACCCTCCCCGTGATCTCACTCACTGTCCCTTTAACCTCCTCGTGATCTCACTCTCTGTCCCTTTAAACTCCCCGTGATCTCACTCTCTGTCCCTTTAACCTCCCCGTGATCTCACTCTCTGTCCTATAAACCTCCCCCTGCTCTCACTCTCTGTCCCATTAACCTCCCCCTAATCTCACTCTCTATCCCTTAAACCTCCCCGTGATCAGACTCTCTGTCGCTTTAACCTTCCCGTGATCTCACTCACTGTGCCTTTAACCTCCCTGTGAAATCACTCTCTGTCCCTTTAACCTCCCCGTGATCTCAATCTCTGTCCCTTTAACCTCCCCGTGATCTCATTCTCTTTACATTTAACCTCCCCATCATCGAACTCTCTCTCCCTTTAGCCACCCCGTGGTCGCACTCTCTGTTCCTTTAATCTCCCCGTGATCTCACTCTCTGTCCCTTTAACCTCCCCGTCATCTCACTCTCTGTCCCATTTATCTCCCCGTGATCTCACACTCGATCCCGTTAACCTCCCCGTGATCTCACTCTCTGTCCCTTTAACTTCCCCCTGATCTCACTCTCTGTCCCAGTAACCTCCCCCTGATCTCACTGGCTGTCCCCTTAACTTTCCTGTGATCTCACTCTCTGTCCCTTTAACCTCCCCGTGATATCACTCTCTGTCCCATTAACCTCCCCGTGATCTCACTCTCTGTCCCTTTCACCTCCCCGTGATCTCACTCTCTGTCCCTTTACCTCCCCGTGATCTCAATCTCTGTCCCTTTAAACACCCCATGATCTCGCTCTCTGTCCCTTTAACCTCCCAGTCATCTCAATCTCTGCACCTTTAACTTCCCAGTGATTTCACTCGGTCCCTTTAACCTCCCCGTGATATCAATCTCTGTCCCTTTAACGTCCCAGTGATCTCATTCTGTCCATTTAATCTTCCCGTGATCTCAATCACTGTCCATTTAACCTGCCCGTGATCTCACTCTCTGTACCTTTAACGTCCCCTTAATCTCATTGATTGTCCCATTAACCTCCCCGTGATCTCACTCTCTGTCCCTTTAACCTCCCGTGAGCTCACTCTCTGTCCCTTTAACTTCCCAGTAATCTCACTCTCTGTCCCATTAACCTCCCCGTAATCTCACTCTCTGTCCCTTTAACGTCCCAGTAATCTCAATGACTGTCCCTTTAACCTCCCCGTGATCTCAGCCTTTCCCTTTAAACTCCCCGTGTTCTCACTCTCTGTCCCATTAACCTCGCCGTGATCTCACTCTCTGCCCCTTTAACCTCCCCGTGATCTCACTCTGTCGCTTTAACCAACCCGTTAAATTTCTCTGTCCCTTTAACCTCCCCATGATCTCACTCTCTGTCCCTTTAGCCTCCCCGTGATCTCACTCTCTGTCCTATAAACCTCCCACTGCTCTCACTCTCTGTCCCTTTAACCTCCCCGTGATCATACTCTCTGTCCCTTTAACCTTCCCGTGATCTCACTCACTGTGCCTTTAACCTCCCTGTGAAATCACTCTCTGTCCCTTTAACCTCCCCGTGATCTCAATCTCTGTCCCTTTAACCTCCCCGTGATCTCATTCTCTTTACATTTAACCTCCCCATCATCGAACTCTCTCTCCCTTTAGCCACCCCGTGGTCGCACTCTCTGTTCCTTTAATCTCCCCGTGATCTCACTCTCTGTCCCTTTAACCTCCCCGTCATCTCACTCTCTGTCCCATTTATCTCCCCGTGATCTCACACTCGATCCCGTTAACCTCCCCGTGATCTCACTCTCTGTCCCTTTAACTTCCCCCTGATCTCACTCTCTGTCCCAGTAACCTCCCCCTGATCTCACTGGCTGTCCCCTTAACTTTCCTGTGATCTCACTCTCTGTCCCTTTAACCTCCCCGTGATATCACTCTCTGTCCCATTAACCTCCCCGTGATCTCACTCTCTGTCCCTTTCACCTCCCCGTGATCTCACTCTCTGTCCCTTTACCTCCCCGTGATCTCAATCTCTGTCCCTTTAAACACCCCATGATCTCGCTCTCTGTCCCTTTAACCTCCCAGTCATCTCAATCTCTGCACCTTTAACTTCCCAGTGATTTCACTCGGTCCCTTTAACCTCCCCGTGATATCAATCTCTGTCCCTTTAACGTCCCAGTGATCTCATTCTGTCCATTTAATCTTCCCGTGATCTCAATCACTGTCCATTTAACCTGCCCGTGATCTCACTCTCTGTACCTTTAACGTCCCCTTAATCTCATTGATTGTCCCATTAACCTCCCCGTGATCTCACTCTCTGTCCCTTTAACCTCCCGTGAGCTCACTCTCTGTCCCTTTAACTTCCCAGTAATCTCACTCTCTGTCCCATTAACCTCCCCGTAATCTCACTCTCTGTCCCTTTAACGTCCCAGTAATCTCAATGACTGTCCCTTTAACCTCCCCGTGATCTCAGCCTTTCCCTTTAAACTCCCCGTGTTCTCACTCTCTGTCCCATTAACCTCGCCGTGATCTCACTCTCTGTCCCTTTAGCCTCCCCGTGATCTCACTCTCTGTCCTATAAACCTCCCCGTGATCTCAATCTCTGTCCCTTTAACCTCCCCGTTATCTCATTCTCTTTACATTTAACCTCCCCATCATCGAACTCTCTGTCCCTTTATCCACCCCGTGATCTCACTCTCTGTTCCTTTAATCTCCCCGTGATCTCACTCTCTGACCCATTAACCTCCCGGTGATCGCACTCTCTGTCCCTTTAACCTCCCCGTGATCTCACTCTCTTTCCCTTTGAACTCCCCGTGATCTAACTCTCTGTCCCTTTAACCTCCCCGTGATCTCACTCTCTGTCCCATTTATCTCCCCGTGATCTCACTCTCGATCCCGTTAACCTCTCCGTGATCTCACTCTCTGTCCCTTTAACTTCCCCGTGATCTCACTCTCTGTCCCTTTCACTTCCCCGTCATCTCACTCTCTGTCCCAGTAACCTCCCCGTGATCTCACTCTCTGTCCCATTAACCTCCCCCTGATCTCACTCTCCGTCCCCTTAACGTTCCCGTGATCTCACTCTCTGTCCCTTTAACCTCCCCGTGATATCACTCTCTGTCCCATTAACCTCCCCGTGATCTCACTCTCTGTCCCTTTAACCTCCCCGTGATCTCTCTCTCTGTCCCTTTACCTCCCCGTGATCTCAATCTCTGTCCCTTTAACCACCCCGTGATCTCGCTCTCTGTCCCTTTAACCTCCCCGTCATCTCAATCTCTGTACCTTTAACGTCTCAGTGATTTCACTCGGTCCCTTTAACCTCCCCGTGATCTCAATCTCTGTCCCTTTAACGTCCCAGTGATCTCATTCTGTCCTATTAATCTTCCCGTGATCTCAATCACTGTCCATTTAACCTGCCCGTGATCTCACTCTCTGTCCCTTTCACCTCCCCGTCATCTCACTCTCTGTCCCATTAACCTCCCCGTGATCTCACTCTCTGTCCCTTTCACCTCCCCGTCATCTCACTCTCTGTCCCATTAACCTCCCCGTGATCTCGCTCTCTGTCCCTTTAACCACCCCGTGAGCTCACTCTATGTCCCTTTAACTTCCCCGTAATCTCGCTATCAGTCCCATTAACCTCGCCGTGATCTCACTCTCTGTCCCTTTAACCTCCCCGTGTTCTCACTCTCCGTCCCTATATACTCCCTGTGATCTCACTCACTGTCCCTTTAACCTCCCCGTATTCTCACTCTCTGTCCCTTTAAACTCCCCAAGATCTCAATCTCTGTCCCATTAATCTGCCCGTGATCTCATTCTCCATCGTTTTAACCTCCCCGTGATCTCATTCTCTGTCCCTTTAACCTCTCAGTGTTCTCATTCTCTGTCCCTTTACCCTCCCCGTGATCTCACTCACTGTCCCTTTAACCTCCTCCTGATCTCACTCTCTGTCCCTTTAAACTCCCCGTGATCTCACTATCTGTCCCTTTAACCTCCCCGTGATCTCACTCTCTGTCCTATAAACCTCCCCCTGCTCTCACTCTCTATCCCATTAACCTCCCCGTGATCTCACTCTCTATCCCTTAAACCTCCCCGTGATATCACTCTCTGTCCCTTTAACCTCCCCGTGATCAGACTCTCTGTCCCTTTAACCTTCCCGTGATCTCACTCACTGTGCCTTTAACCTCCCTGTGAAATCACTCTCTGTCCCTTTAACCTCCCCGTGATCTCACTCTCTTTCCTTTTGAACTCCCCGTGATCTAACTCTCTGTCCCTTTAACCTCCCCGTGATCTCACTCTCTGTCCCATTTATCTACCCGTGATCTCACACTCGATCCCGTTAACCTCCCCGTGATCTCACTCTCTGTCCCAGTAACCTCCCCGTGATCTCACTCTCTGTCCCATTAACCTCCCCATGATCTCACTATCTGTCCCCTTAACTTTCCCGTGATCTCACTCTCTGTCTCTTTAACCTCCCCGTGATATCACTCTCTGTCCCATTAACCTCTCCGTGATCTCACTCTCTGTCCCTTTAACCTCCCCGTGATCTCACTCTCTGTCCCTTTACCTCCCCGTGATCTCAATCTCTGTCCCTTTAACCACACCGTGATCTCGCTCTCTGTCCCTTTAACCTCCCCGTCATCTCAATCTCTGTACCTTTAACATCCCAGTGATTTCACTCGGTCCCTTTAACCTCCCCGTGATCTCAATCTCTGTCCCTTTAACATCCCAGTGATCTCATTCTGTCCAATTAATCTTCCCGTGATCTCAATCACTGACCATTTAACCTGCCCGTAATCTCACTCTCTGTCCCTTTAACGTCCCCTTAATCTCATTGATTGTCCCATTAACCTCCCCGTGATCTCACTCTCTGTCCCTTTAACCTCCCCGTGAGCTCACTCTCTGTCCCTTTAACTTCCCCGTAATCTCACTCTCTGTCCCATTAACCTCCCCGTAATCTCACTCTCTGTCCCTTTAACGTCCCGTAATCTCAATGACTGTCCCTTTAACCTCCCCGTGATCTCAATCTTTCCCTTTAAACTCCCCGTGGTCTCACTCTCTGTCCCATTAACCTCGCCGTGATCTCACTCTCTGTCCCTTTAACCTCCCCGTGTTCTCACTCTCTGTCCCTTTAACCTCCCCGTGTTCTCACTCTCTGTCCCTTTAACCTCCCCGTGTTCTCACTCTCTATCCCTTTAACCTCCCCGTGTTCTCACTCTCTGTCTCATTAACTTCCCCGTGATCTCACTCTGTCCCTTTAATCTTCCCGTGATCTCAATCGCTTTCCCTTGAACCTGCCCGTGATCTCACTCTCTGTCCCTTTAATCATCCCGTGATCTCATTCTCAGTCCCTTTAACCTCCCCGTGACCTAACTCTCTTTCCCTTTAACCTCCCCATGATATCACTCTGTCCCGTTAACCTCCCCGTGATCTCTCATTCTGTCCATTTAACCTCCCCGTGATCTCACACTCTGTCCCTTTAACCTCCCCGTGATCTAAATCTCAGTCCCATTAACCTCCCCGTGATCTCACTCGCTGTCCCTTTAACCTCCCCGTGATCTCACTCTCTGTCCCATTAACTTTCCCGTGATCGCACTCTCTATTCCTTAATCCTCCCCGTGATCTCACTCACTGTCCCTTTAACCTCCCCGTGAACTCAATCTCTGTGACTTTAACCTCCCCGTGATCTCACTCTCTGTCCCGTTAACCTCCCCGTTTTCTCAATCTCAGTCCCTTTAAACTCCCCATGATCTCACTCTCTGTCCCTTTAACCTCCCCGTGATCTCACTCTCTCTCCCATAAACCTCCCTGTGATCTCACTCTCTGTCTCTTTAACCTCCCTGTGATCTCACTCTCTGTCCCTTTAACATCCCCGTGATCTCACTCTGTCCCTTTAATCTTCCCGTGATCTCATTCTCTGTCCCTTTCACATCCTCGTGATCTCACTCTCACTCTCTGTACCATTAACCTCCCCGTGATCTCACTCTCTCTCCCTTTAACCTGCCCATTAGCTCACTCTCTGTTCCTTAAACTTCCCCGTTATCTCACTCTCTGTCCCTTTAACCTCTCCGTGATCTCCCTCTCTGTCCCTTTAACCTCCCTCTGATCTCACTCTCTGTCTCTTAAAACACCCTGTGATCTCGCTCTCTTTCCTGTTATCCTCCCCCTGATCTCACTCTCTGTCCCTTTAAACTCTCAGTGATCTCACTCACTGTCACTTTAAATTCCCTGTGATCTCACTCTCTGTCCCTTTAACCTGACCGCGATCTCACTCTCTGTCCCTTTACCTTCCCCGTGCTCTCATTCTCTGTCCCTTTAAGCTCCCCGTGAACTCATTCTCTGTCCATTTAACCTGACTGTGATCTCACTCTCTGTCCCTTTAACCTCCCCGTGATCTCACTCTCTGTCCCTTTAACCTCCCCGTGATCTCACTCTCTTTCCCTTTAACGTTCCCGTGATCTCACTCTCTGTCCCTTTAACTGTCCCCCGATCCCACTCTCTGTCCCGTTAATATCCCTGATCTCACTCTGTCCCTTTAGCTGTTCCTGTTATCACACTTTGTCCCTTTAACTGTCCCCCTGATCTCCCTCTCAGTCCCTTTAACTGTCCCTGATCTGACTCTCTGTCCTTATAACTGTCCCCGATTTCAATCTCTGTCCCATTAACATTCCCGTGATCTCACCCTCTGTCCCTTTAACATTCCCGTGATCTCACAGTCTGTCCCTTTAACATTCCATGATCTCAACCTCTATCCATTTAACCTCCCCATGATCACACTCTCTGTACCTTTATCCTCCCCGTCATCTCACTCTCTGTCCCTTTAACCTCCCAGTCATCTCAGTCTCCGTCCCTTTAACCTCCCCGTGATCTCACTCTCAGTCCCTTTAACCGCCCCGTAATCTCACTCTCTGTCCCTTTAACTTCCACGTGATCTTGCACTCTGTCCCTTTAAACTCCTAGTGATCTCACTATCTGTCCCATTAACCTCCCTGTGATCTCACTCTGTCGCTTTAATCTCCCAGTAATCTCTCTCTGTCCCTTTAACAGCCCCGTGATCTCACTCTCTGTCCCTTTAACCTCCCCGTGATCTCTGTCCCGTTAATATCCCTGATCTCACTCTGTCCCTTTAGCTGTTCCTGTTATCACACTTTGTCCCTTTAACTGTCCCCCTGATCTCCCTCTCAGTCCCTTTAACTGTCCCTGATCTGACTCTCTGTCCTTTAAACTCCCCGTGTTGTCACTCTCTGTCCCTTTCACCTCACCGTGATATCACTCTCTGTCCCTATAACCTCCCCGTGATCTCACTCTCTGTCCCTTTAACCTCCCCGTGATAACACTCTTTGTCCCATTAACCTACCCGTGATCTCACTCTCAGTCCCTTTAACCTCAGCGTGATCTCACTCTCTGTCCCTTTAACCTCGCCATGATCTCACTCTCTGTCCATTTAACTTCCCCGTGATCTCACTCTATGTCCCTATAACCTCCCCGTGATCACACTCTCTGTCCCATGTAACTCCCCATGATCTCACTCTTTGTCCCATTAACCTACCCGTGATCTCACTCTCTGTCCCTTTTTTCTCCCCGTCATCTCACTCACTTTCCCTTTAACCTCCCCGTGAGCTCAATCTCATTCGCTTTAACCTTCCCGTATTCTCACACTCTGTCCCTTTAAACTCCGCATGATGTCAATCTCTGTGCCTTTAATCTGCCCGTGACCTCATTCTCTGTCCCTTTAACCTCCCCGTGATCTCACTCTGTCGCTTTAATCTCCCCGTTAACTCTCTCTGTCCCTTTAACCTCCCCGTAATCTCACACCCTGTCCCTTTAACCTCCCCGTGATCTCAGTCTCTATACCTTAAACCTCCCCGTCATATCACTCTCTGTCTCTAACCTCCCCGTGATCTCACTTTCTGTCCCTTTAACCTCCCCATGATCTCACTCTCTGTTCCAATAACCTCCCCAGATCTCACTCTCTGTCCCTTTAACCTCCCCGTGATCTCACTCTCTGTCCCTTAAATCTCCCCATGATCTCAATCTCTGTCCCTTTAACGTCCCAGTTATGTCACTCTGTGCATTTAATCTTCCCATGATCTCAATCTCTGTCCATTTAACCTGCCCGTGATCTCACTTTCTGTCCATTTAATCTTCCTGTGATCTCATTCACTGTCCCTTTCACCTCCCCGTGATCTCACTCTCTGTCCCATTAACCTCAGCGTGATCTCACTCTCTGTCCCTTTAACCTCCCCATGATCTCACTCCCTGTCCATTTAACTTCCCCGTGATCTCACTCTCTGTCCCTATAACCTCCCTGATCTAGCTCTCTGTCCCATTTAACTCCCCGTGATCTCACTCTCAGTCCCTTTAACCTCCCCGTGATCCTACTCTCTGTCCCTTTAACCTCCCCGTGATCTTACTCTCTGTCCCTTTAACCTTCCCATGATATCACTCTCTGTCCCTTTAACCGCCCCGGATCACACTCTCTGTCCCTTTAAACTCCCCGTGATCTCACTCTCTGTCCCTTTAACCATCCGTGCTCTCACACTCTGTCCCTTTAACCTCCCCATGATCACACTCTCTGTACCTTTATCCACCCCGTCATCTCACTCTCTGTCCCTTTAACCTCCAAGTCATCTCAGTCTCCGTCCCGTTAACCTCCCCGTGATCTCAGTCTCTGTCCCTTTAACCTCCCCCTGATCGCACTCTATGTCCCTTTAACCTGCCCGTGATTTCACTCTCTGTCCCTTTTACCTCCCCATGATCTCACTCTCTGTCCCTTTTACCTCCCCATGATCTCACTCTCTGTCCAATTAACCTCCCCGTGATCTCACTCTCTGTCCCTTTAACCTCCCAGTGATCTCACTCTCTGTCCCTTTAAACTCACCGTGATCTCACTCTCTCTCCCTTTAAGCTCCCTGTGATCTCACTCTCTGTCCCTTTAACCTCCCCGTGATCTCACTTTCTGTCCATTTAACCTCCCCGTGATCTCACTCTATGTACCATTAACCTCCCCATGATTTCACTCTCTTTCCCTTTAACATTCCCGTGATCTCACTCTGTCCCTTTAACCTTCCCGTGATCTCACTCTCTGTCCCTTTAACTGTCCCCCGATCCCACTCTCTGGCCCGTTAATATCCCTGATCTCACTCTGTCCCTTTTGCTGTCCCTGATTTCACACTTTGTCCCTTTAACTGTCCCCCGATCTCCCTCTCAGTCCCTTTAACTGTCCCTGATCTGTCTCTCTGTCCCTATAACTGTCCCTGATCTAAATCTCTGTCCCATTAACATTTCCGTGATCTCACCCTCTGTCCCTTTAACCTTCCCGTGATCTCACCCTCTGTCCCTGTAACCTCCCCGTGATCTCACTCTCTTTCCCTTTAACCTCCCCGTCATCTCACTCTCTGTCCCTTTAACCTCCCCGTAATCTCACTTCCTGTCCCTTTAACGTCCACGTGATCTCGCACTCTGTCCCTTTATTCTCCTCGTGATCTCACTTTCTGTCCCTTTAACCTCCCTGTGATCTCACTCTGTCGCTTTAACTTCCCAGTAAACTCTCTCTGTCCCTTTAACAACCCCGTGATCTCACTCTCTGTCTCTTTAACCTCCCCGTGATCTCTGTCTTTCCCTTTAAACTCCCCGTGTTGTCACTCTCTGTCCCTTTAACCTCACCGTGATATCACTCTCTGTCCCTATAACCTCCCCGTGATCTCACTCTCTGTCCCTTTAACCAACCCGTGATCTCACTCTTTGTCCCATTAACCTCCCCGTGATCTCATTCACTGTCCCTTTCACCTCCCCGTGATCTCACCCTCTGACCCATTTACCTCAGCGTGATCTCACTCTCTGTCACTTTAACCTCCCCATGATCTCACTCCCTGTCCATTTAACTTCCCCGTGATCTCACTCTCTGTCCCTTAAATCTCCCTGATTTAGCACTCTGTCCCTTTAACCACTCCGTGATCTCACTCTCTGTCCCGTTAACCTCCCCGTGATCTCAATCTCTGTCCCTTTAACCTCCCCGTGATCTCACTCTCTGACCCTTTAACCTCCCCTTGATCTCAATCTCCGTCCCTTTAACGTCCCAGTTATGTCACTCTGTCCATTTAATCTTCCCGTGATCTCAATCTCTGTCCATTTAACCTGCCCGTGATCTCACTTTCTGTCCATTTAACCTTCCTGTGATCTCATTCACTGTCCTTTTCACCTCCCCGTGATCTCATTCACTGTCCCATTAACCTCAGCGTGATCTCACTCTCTGTCCCTTTAACCTCCCCATGATCTCACTCTCTGTCCATTTAACTTCCCCGTGATCTCACTCTCTGTCCCTATAACCCCCCTGATCTAGCTCTCTGTCCCATTTAACTCCCCGTGATCTCACTCTCTGTCCCTTTAAACTCCCCGTGATCTCACTCTGAGTCCCTTTAACCTCCCCGTGATCTTACTCTCTGTCCCTTTAACCTTCCCGTGATATCACTCTCTGTCCCTTTAACCTCCCCGTGATCGCACACTCTGTCCCTTTAAACTCCCCGTGATCTCACTCTCTGTCCCTTTAACCATCCGTGCTCTCACTCTCTGTCCCTTTAACCTCCCCGTGATCTCACTCTCTGTCCCTTGAACCTCCCCGTGATCTCACTCTGTCCCTTAAACCTCCCCGTGATCTCATTCTCTGCCCCTTTAACCTCCCCACGATCTCACTCTCTGTCCAATTAACATCCCCGTGATCTCACTCTCTGTCCCTTTAACAACCCCGTGATCTCACTCTCTGTCCCTTTAAACTCTCCGTGATCTCACTCTCTCTCCCTTTAAGCTCCCTGTGATCTCACTCTCTGTCCCTTTAACCTCCCCGTGGTCTCACTCTCTGTCCATTTAACCTCCCCGTGATCTCACTCCCTGTACATTAACCTCCCCATGCTCTCACACTATTTCCCTTTAACCTTCCCGTGATCTCACTCTGTCCCTTTAACCTTCCCTGATCTCACTCTCTGTCCCTTTAACTGTCCCCCGATCCCACTCTCTGTCCCGTTAATATCCCTGATCTCACTCTGTCCCTTTTGCTGCCCCTGATTTCACACTTTGTCCGTTTAAATGTCCCCCGATCTCCCTCTCAGTCCCTTTAACTGTCCCTGATCTGTCTCTCTGTCCCAATAACTGTCCCTGATCTCAATCTCTGTCCCATTAACATTCCCGTGATCTCACCCACTGTCCCTTTAACCTTCCCGTGATCTCACAGTCTGTCCCTTTAACATTCCCGTGATCTCACCCTCTGTCCCTGTAACCTCCCCGTGAACTCACTCTCTGTCCCTTTAACCTCCCCGTCATCTCACTCTCTGTCCCTTTAACCTCCCCGTAATCTAACTTCCTGTCCATTTAACGTCCACGTGATCTCGCACTCTGTCCCTTTAATCTCCTAGTGATCTCACTATCTGTCCCTTTAACCTCCCTGTGATCTCACTCTGTCCCTTTAACCTCCCCGTAATCTAACTTCCTGTCCCTTTAACGTCCACGTGATCTCGCACTCTGTCCCTTTAACCTCCCCGTGATCTCTGTCTTTCCCTTTAAACTCCCCGTGTTCTCACTCTCTGTCGCTTTAACCTCACCGTGATATCACTCACTGTCCCTATAACCTCCCCGTGATCTCACTCTCTGTCCCTTTAACCTCCCCGTGATCACACTCTTTGTCCCATTAACCTACCCGTGATCTCACTCTCAGTCCCATTAACCTACCCGTGATCTCACTCTCTGTCCCTTTTTTCTCCCCGTCATCTCACTCACTTTCCCTTTAACCTCCCCGTGAGCTCAATCTCATTCGCTTTAACCTTCCCGTATTCTCACACTCTGTCCCTTTAAACTCCGCATGATGTCAATCTCTGTGCCTTTAATCTGCCCGTGACCTCATTCTCTGTCCCTTTAACCTCCCCGTGATCTCACTCTGTCGCTTTAATCTCCCCGTTAACTCTCTCTGTCCCTTTAACCTCCCCGTAATCTCACACCCTGTCCCTTTAACCTCCCCGTGATCTCAGTCTCTATACCTTAAACCTCCCCGTCATATCACTCTCTGTCTCTAACCTCCCCGTGATCTCACTTTCTGTCCCTTTAACCTCCCCATGATCTCACTCTCTGTTCCAATAACCTCCCCAGATCTCACTCTCTGTCCCTTTAACCTCCCCGTGATCTCACTCTCTGTCCCTTAAATCTCCCCATGATCTCAATCTCTGTCCCTTTAACGTCCCAGTTATGTCACTCTGTGCATTTAATCTTCCCATGATCTCAATCTCTGTCCATTTAACCTGCCCGTGATCTCACTTTCTGTCCATTTAATCTTCCTGTGATCTCATTCACTGTCCCTTTCACCTCCCCGTGATCTCACTCTCTGTCCCATTAACCTCAGCGTGATCTCACTCTCTGTCCCTTTAACCTCCCCATGATCTCACTCCCTGTCCATTTAACTTCCCCGTGATCTCACTCTCTGTCCCTATAACCTCCCTGATCTAGCTCTCTGTCCCATTTAACTCCCCGTGATCTCACTCTCAGTCCCTTTAACCTCCCCGTGATCCTACTCTCTGTCCCTTTAACCTCCCCGTGATCTTACTCTCTGTCCCTTTAACCTTCCCATGATATCACTCTCTGTCCCTTTAACCGCCCCGGATCACACTCTCTGTCCCTTTAAACTCCCCGTGCTCTCACACTCTGTCCCTTTAACCTCCCCATGATCACACTCTCTGTACCTTTATCCACCCCGTCATCTCACTCTCTGTCCCTTTAACCTCCAAGTCATCTCAGTCTCCGTCCCGTTAACCTCCCCGTGATCTCAGTCTCTGTCCCTTTAACCTCCCCCTGATCGCACTCTATGTCCCTTTAACCTGCCCGTGATTTCACTCTCTGTCCCTTTTACCTCCCCATGATCTCACTCTCTGTCCCTTTTACCTCCCCATGATCTCACTCTCTGTCCAATTAACCTCCCCGTGATCTCACTCTCTGTCCCTTTAACCTCCCAGTGATCTCACTCTCTGTCCCTTTAAACTCACCGTGATCTCACTCTCTCTCCCTTTAAGCTCCCTGTGATCTCACTCTCTGTCCCTTTAACCTCCCCGTGATCTCACTTTCTGTCCATTTAACCTCCCCGTGATCTCACTCTATGTACCATTAACCTCCCCATGATTTCACTCTCTTTCCCTTTAACATTCCCGTGATCTCACTCTGTCCCTTTAACCTTCCCGTGATCTCACTCTCTGTCCCTTTAACTGTCCCCCGATCCCACTCTCTGGCCCGTTAATATCCCTGATCTCACTCTGTCCCTTTTGCTGTCCCTGATTTCACACTTTGTCCCTTTAACTGTCCCCCGATCTCCCTCTCAGTCCCTTTAACTGTCCCTGATCTGTCTCTCTGTCCCTATAACTGTCCCTGATCTAAATCTCTGTCCCATTAACATTTCCGTGATCTCACCCTCTGTCCCTTTAACCTTCCCGTGATCTCACCCTCTGTCCCTGTAACCTCCCCGTGATCTCACTCTCTTTCCCTTTAACCTCCCCGTCATCTCACTCTCTGTCCCTTTAACCTCCCCGTAATCTCACTTCCTGTCCCTTTAACGTCCACGTGATCTCGCACTCTGTCCCTTTATTCTCCTCGTGATCTCACTTTCTGTCCCTTTAACCTCCCTGTGATCTCACTCTGTCGCTTTAACTTCCCAGTAAACTCTCTCTGTCCCTTTAACAACCCCGTGATCTCACTCTCTGTCTCTTTAACCTCCCCGTGATCTCTGTCTTTCCCTTTAAACTCCCCGTGTTGTCACTCTCTGTCCCTTTAACCTCACCGTGATATCACTCTCTGTCCCTATAACCTCCCCGTGATCTCACTCTCTGTCCCTTTAACCAACCCGTGATCTCACTCTTTGTCCCATTAACCTCCCCGTGATCTCATTCACTGTCCCTTTCACCTCCCCGTGATCTCACCCTCTGACCCATTTACCTCAGCGTGATCTCACTCTCTGTCACTTTAACCTCCCCATGATCTCACTCCCTGTCCATTTAACTTCCCCGTGATCTCACTCTCTGTCCCTTAAATCTCCCTGATTTAGCACTCTGTCCCTTTAACCACTCCGTGATCTCACTCTCTGTCCCGTTAACCTCCCCGTGATCTCAATCTCTGTCCCTTTAACCTCCCCGTGATCTCACTCTCTGACCCTTTAACCTCCCCTTGATCTCAATCTCCGTCCCTTTAACGTCCCAGTTATGTCACTCTGTCCATTTAATCTTCCCGTGATCTCAATCTCTGTCCATTTAACCTGCCCGTGATCTCACTTTCTGTCCATTTAACCTTCCTGTGATCTCATTCACTGTCCTTTTCACCTCCCCGTGATCTCATTCACTGTCCCATTAACCTCAGCGTGATCTCACTCTCTGTCCCTTTAACCTCCCCATGATCTCACTCTCTGTCCATTTAACTTCCCCGTGATCTCACTCTCTGTCCCTATAACCCCCCTGATCTAGCTCTCTGTCCCATTTAACTCCCCGTGATCTCACTCTCTGTCCCTTTAAACTCCCCGTGATCTCACTCTGAGTCCCTTTAACCTCCCCGTGATCTTACTCTCTGTCCCTTTAACCTTCCCGTGATATCACTCTCTGTCCCTTTAACCTCCCCGTGATCGCACACTCTGTCCCTTTAAACTCCCCGTGATCTCACTCTCTGTCCCTTTAACCATCCGTGCTCTCACTCTCTGTCCCTTTAACCTCCCCGTGATCTCACTCTCTGTCCCTTGAACCTCCCCGTGATCTCACTCTGTCCCTTAAACCTCCCCGTGATCTCATTCTCTGCCCCTTTAACCTCCCCACGATCTCACTCTCTGTCCAATTAACATCCCCGTGATCTCACTCTCTGTCCCTTTAACAACCCCGTGATCTCACTCTCTGTCCCTTTAAACTCTCCGTGATCTCACTCTCTCTCCCTTTAAGCTCCCTGTGATCTCACTCTCTGTCCCTTTAACCTCCCCGTGGTCTCACTCTCTGTCCATTTAACCTCCCCGTGATCTCACTCCCTGTACATTAACCTCCCCATGCTCTCACACTATTTCCCTTTAACCTTCCCGTGATCTCACTCTGTCCCTTTAACCTTCCCTGATCTCACTCTCTGTCCCTTTAACTGTCCCCCGATCCCACTCTCTGTCCCGTTAATATCCCTGATCTCACTCTGTCCCTTTTGCTGCCCCTGATTTCACACTTTGTCCGTTTAAATGTCCCCCGATCTCCCTCTCAGTCCCTTTAACTGTCCCTGATCTGTCTCTCTGTCCCAATAACTGTCCCTGATCTCAATCTCTGTCCCATTAACATTCCCGTGATCTCACCCACTGTCCCTTTAACCTTCCCGTGATCTCACAGTCTGTCCCTTTAACATTCCCGTGATCTCACCCTCTGTCCCTGTAACCTCCCCGTGAACTCACTCTCTGTCCCTTTAACCTCCCCGTCATCTCACTCTCTGTCCCTTTAACCTCCCCGTAATCTAACTTCCTGTCCATTTAACGTCCACGTGATCTCGCACTCTGTCCCTTTAATCTCCTAGTGATCTCACTATCTGTCCCTTTAACCTCCCTGTGATCTCACTCTGTCCCTTTAACCTCCCCGTAATCTAACTTCCTGTCCCTTTAACGTCCACGTGATCTCGCACTCTGTCCCTTTAACCTCCCCGTGATCTCTGTCTTTCCCTTTAAACTCCCCGTGTTCTCACTCTCTGTCGCTTTAACCTCACCGTGATATCACTCACTGTCCCTATAACCTCCCCGTGATCTCACTCTCTGTCCCTTTAACCTCCCCGTGATCACACTCTTTGTCCCATTAACCTACCCGTGATCTCACTCTCAGTCCCATTAACCTACCCGTGATCTCACTCTCTGTCCCTTTTTTCTCCCCGTCATCTCACTCACTTTCCCTTTAACCTCCCCGTGAGCTCAATCTCATTCGCTTTAACCTTCCCGTATTCTCACACTCTGTCCCTTTAAACTCCGCATGATGTCAATCTCTGTGCCTTTAATCTGCCCGTGACCTCATTCTCTGTCCCTTTAACCTCCCCGTGATCTCACTCTGTCGCTTTAATCTCCCCGTTAACTCTCTCTGTCCCTTTAACCTCCCCGTAATCTCACACCCTGTCCCTTTAACCTCCCCGTGATCTCAGTCTCTATACCTTAAACCTCCCCGTCATATCACTCTCTGTCTCTAACCTCCCCGTGATCTCACTTTCTGTCCCTTTAACCTCCCCATGATCTCACTCTCTGTTCCAATAACCTCCCCAGATCTCACTCTCTGTCCCTTTAACCTCCCCGTGATCTCACTCTCTGTCCCTTAAATCTCCCCATGATCTCAATCTCTGTCCCTTTAACGTCCCAGTTATGTCACTCTGTGCATTTAATCTTCCCATGATCTCAATCTCTGTCCATTTAACCTGCCCGTGATCTCACTTTCTGTCCATTTAATCTTCCTGTGATCTCATTCACTGTCCCTTTCACCTCCCCGTGATCTCACTCTCTGTCCCATTAACCTCAGCGTGATCTCACTCTCTGTCCCTTTAACCTCCCCATGATCTCACTCCCTGTCCATTTAACTTCCCCGTGATCTCACTCTCTGTCCCTATAACCTCCCTGATCTAGCTCTCTGTCCCATTTAACTCCCCGTGATCTCACTCTCAGTCCCTTTAACCTCCCCGTGATCCTACTCTCTGTCCCTTTAACCTCCCCGTGATCTTACTCTCTGTCCCTTTAACCTTCCCATGATATCACTCTCTGTCCCTTTAACCGCCCCGGATCACACTCTCTGTCCCTTTAAACTCCCCGTGATCTCACTCTCTGTCCCTTTAACCATCCGTGCTCTCACACTCTGTCCCTTTAACCTCCCCATGATCACACTCTCTGTACCTTTATCCACCCCGTCATCTCACTCTCTGTCCCTTTAACCTCCAAGTCATCTCAGTCTCCGTCCCGTTAACCTCCCCGTGATCTCAGTCTCTGTCCCTTTAACCTCCCCCTGATCGCACTCTATGTCCCTTTAACCTGCCCGTGATTTCACTCTCTGTCCCTTTTACCTCCCCATGATCTCACTCTCTGTCCCTTTTACCTCCCCATGATCTCACTCTCTGTCCAATTAACCTCCCCGTGATCTCACTCTCTGTCCCTTTAACCTCCCAGTGATCTCACTCTCTGTCCCTTTAAACTCACCGTGATCTCACTCTCTCTCCCTTTAAGCTCCCTGTGATCTCACTCTCTGTCCCTTTAACCTCCCCGTGATCTCACTTTCTGTCCATTTAACCTCCCCGTGATCTCACTCTATGTACCATTAACCTCCCCATGATTTCACTCTCTTTCCCTTTAACATTCCCGTGATCTCACTCTGTCCCTTTAACCTTCCCGTGATCTCACTCTCTGTCCCTTTAACTGTCCCCCGATCCCACTCTCTGGCCCGTTAATATCCCTGATCTCACTCTGTCCCTTTTGCTGTCCCTGATTTCACACTTTGTCCCTTTAACTGTCCCCCGATCTCCCTCTCAGTCCCTTTAACTGTCCCTGATCTGTCTCTCTGTCCCTATAACTGTCCCTGATCTAAATCTCTGTCCCATTAACATTTCCGTGATCTCACCCTCTGTCCCTTTAACCTTCCCGTGATCTCACCCTCTGTCCCTGTAACCTCCCCGTGATCTCACTCTCTTTCCCTTTAACCTCCCCGTCATCTCACTCTCTGTCCCTTTAACCTCCCCGTAATCTCACTTCCTGTCCCTTTAACGTCCACGTGATCTCGCACTCTGTCCCTTTATTCTCCTCGTGATCTCACTTTCTGTCCCTTTAACCTCCCTGTGATCTCACTCTGTCGCTTTAACTTCCCAGTAAACTCTCTCTGTCCCTTTAACAACCCCGTGATCTCACTCTCTGTCTCTTTAACCTCCCCGTGATCTCTGTCTTTCCCTTTAAACTCCCCGTGTTGTCACTCTCTGTCCCTTTAACCTCACCGTGATATCACTCTCTGTCCCTATAACCTCCCCGTGATCTCACTCTCTGTCCCTTTAACCAACCCGTGATCTCACTCTTTGTCCCATTAACCTCCCCGTGATCTCATTCACTGTCCCTTTCACCTCCCCGTGATCTCACCCTCTGACCCATTTACCTCAGCGTGATCTCACTCTCTGTCACTTTAACCTCCCCATGATCTCACTCCCTGTCCATTTAACTTCCCCGTGATCTCACTCTCTGTCCCTTAAATCTCCCTGATTTAGCACTCTGTCCCTTTAACCACTCCGTGATCTCACTCTCTGTCCCGTTAACCTCCCCGTGATCTCAATCTCTGTCCCTTTAACCTCCCCGTGATCTCACTCTCTGACCCTTTAACCTCCCCTTGATCTCAATCTCCGTCCCTTTAACGTCCCAGTTATGTCACTCTGTCCATTTAATCTTCCCGTGATCTCAATCTCTGTCCATTTAACCTGCCCGTGATCTCACTTTCTGTCCATTTAACCTTCCTGTGATCTCATTCACTGTCCTTTTCACCTCCCCGTGATCTCATTCACTGTCCCATTAACCTCAGCGTGATCTCACTCTCTGTCCCTTTAACCTCCCCATGATCTCACTCTCTGTCCATTTAACTTCCCCGTGATCTCACTCTCTGTCCCTATAACCCCCCTGATCTAGCTCTCTGTCCCATTTAACTCCCCGTGATCTCACTCTCTGTCCCTTTAAACTCCCCGTGATCTCACTCTGAGTCCCTTTAACCTCCCCGTGATCTTACTCTCTGTCCCTTTAACCTTCCCGTGATATCACTCTCTGTCCCTTTAACCTCCCCGTGATCGCACACTCTGTCCCTTTAAACTCCCCGTGATCTCACTCTCTGTCCCTTTAACCATCCGTGCTCTCACTCTCTGTCCCTTTAACCTCCCCGTGATCTCACTCTCTGTCCCTTGAACCTCCCCGTGATCTCACTCTGTCCCTTAAACCTCCCCGTGATCTCATTCTCTGCCCCTTTAACCTCCCCACGATCTCACTCTCTGTCCAATTAACATCCCCGTGATCTCACTCTCTGTCCCTTTAACAACCCCGTGATCTCACTCTCTGTCCCTTTAAACTCTCCGTGATCTCACTCTCTCTCCCTTTAAGCTCCCTGTGATCTCACTCTCTGTCCCTTTAACCTCCCCGTGGTCTCACTCTCTGTCCATTTAACCTCCCCGTGATCTCACTCCCTGTACATTAACCTCCCCATGCTCTCACACTATTTCCCTTTAACCTTCCCGTGATCTCACTCTGTCCCTTTAACCTTCCCTGATCTCACTCTCTGTCCCTTTAACTGTCCCCCGATCCCACTCTCTGTCCCGTTAATATCCCTGATCTCACTCTGTCCCTTTTGCTGCCCCTGATTTCACACTTTGTCCGTTTAAATGTCCCCCGATCTCCCTCTCAGTCCCTTTAACTGTCCCTGATCTGTCTCTCTGTCCCAATAACTGTCCCTGATCTCAATCTCTGTCCCATTAACATTCCCGTGATCTCACCCACTGTCCCTTTAACCTTCCCGTGATCTCACAGTCTGTCCCTTTAACATTCCCGTGATCTCACCCTCTGTCCCTGTAACCTCCCCGTGAACTCACTCTCTGTCCCTTTAACCTCCCCGTCATCTCACTCTCTGTCCCTTTAACCTCCCCGTAATCTAACTTCCTGTCCATTTAACGTCCACGTGATCTCGCACTCTGTCCCTTTAATCTCCTAGTGATCTCACTATCTGTCCCTTTAACCTCCCTGTGATCTCACTCTGTCCCTTTAACCTCCCCGTAATCTAACTTCCTGTCCCTTTAACGTCCACGTGATCTCGCACTCTGTCCCTTTAACCTCCCCGTGATCTCTGTCTTTCCCTTTAAACTCCCCGTGTTCTCACTCTCTGTCGCTTTAACCTCACCGTGATATCACTCACTGTCCCTATAACCTCCCCGTGATCTCACTCTCTGTCCCTTTAACCTCCCCGTGATCACACTCTTTGTCCCATTAACCTACCCGTGATCTCACTCTCAGTCCCTTTAACCTCTCCGTGATCTCACTCTCAGTCCCTTTAACCTCCCCGTCATCTCACTCTCTGTCCCTTTTACCTCCCCGTGATCTCATTCACTGTCCCTTTCACCTCCCCGTGATCTCACTCTCTGTCCCATTAACCTCAGCGTGATCTCACTCTCTGTCACTTTAACCTCCCCATGATCTCACTCTCTGTCCATTTAACTTCCCCGTGATCTCACCTTCTGTCCCTTTAATCTCCCTGATTCAGCACTCTGTCCCTTTAACCACCCCGTGATCTCACTCTCTGTCCCTTTAACCTCCCCGTGATCTCACTCTCTGTCCCTTTAACCACCCCGTGATCTCACTCTCTGTCCCTTTAACCTCCCCGTGATCTCACTCTCTGTCCCATTAACCTCCCCGTGATCTCAATCTCTGTCCCTTTAACCTCCCCGAGATCTCACTCTATGTCCATTTAACCTTACCGTTATCTAACTCTCTGTCCCCTTAACCTCCCCTGGATCTCTCTCTCTGACCCTTTAACCTCCCCGTGATCTCAATCTCTGTCCCTTTAACCGCCCCGTGATCTCACTTTCTGTCCATTTAACCTCCCTGTGATCTCATTCACTGTCACTTTCACCTCCCCTTGATCTCACTCTCATTCCCATTAACCTCAGTGTGATCTCACTCTCTGTCACTTTAACCTCCCCATGATCTCACTCTCTGTCCATTTAACTTCCCCGTGATCTCACTCTCTGTCCCTTTAATCTCCCTGATTTAGCACTATGTCCCTTTAACCTCCCCGTGATCTCACTCTCTGTCCCTTTAAACTCACCGTGATCTCACTCTCTCTCCCTTTAAGCTCCCTGTGATCTCACTTTCTATCCCTTTAACCTCCCCGTGATCTCAGTCTCTGTCCATTTAACCTCCCCGTGATCTCACTCTCTGTACCATTAACCTCCCCATGATCTCACTCTCTTTCCCTTTAACCTTCCCATGATCTCACTCTGTCCCTTTAACCTTCCCTGATCTTACTCTCTGTCCCTTTAACTGTCCCCCGATCCCACTCTCTGTCCCGTTAATATCCCTGATCTCACTCTGTCCCTTTTGCTGTCCCTGATTTCACACTTTGTGCCTTTAACTGTCCCCCGATCTCCCTCACAGTCCCTTTAACTGTCCCTGATCTGTATCTCTGTCCCTATAACTGTCCCTGATCTCAATCTCTGTCCCATTAACATTCCCGTGATCTGACCCTCTGTGCCTTTAACCTTCCCGTGATCTCATAGTCTGTCCCTTTAACATTCCCGTGATCTCACCCTCTGTCCCTGTAACCTGCCCGTGATCTCACTTTCTGTCCATTTAACCTTCCTGTGATCTCATTCACTGTCCCTTTCAACTCCCCGTGATCTCATTCACTGTCCCATTAACCTCAGCGTGATCTCACTCTCTGTCCCTTTAACCTCCCCATGATATCACTCTCTGTCCATTTAACTTCCCCGTGATCTCACTCTCTGTCCCTATAACCCCCCTGATCTAGCTCTCTGTCCATTTAACTCCCCGTGATCTCACTCTCTGTCCCTTTAAACTCCCCGTGATCTCACTCTGAGTCCCTTTAACCTCCCCGTGATCCAACTCTCTGTCCCATTAACATTCCCGTGATCTCACCCTCTGTGCCTTTAACCTTCCCGTGATCTCATAGTCTGTCCCTTTAACATTCCCGTGATCTCACCCTCTGTCCCTGTAACCTCCCCGTGATCTCACTCTCTGTCCCTTTAACCTCCCCGTCATCTCACTCTCTGTCCCTTTAACCTCCCCGTAATCTCACTTCCTTTCCCTTTAACGTCCACGTGATCTCGCACTCTGTCCCTTTAATCCCCTAGTGATATCACTATCTGTCCCTTTAACCTCCCTGTGATCTCACTCTGTCGCTTTAACTTCCCAGTAAATTCTCTCTGTCCCTTTAACAACCCCGTGATCTCTGTCTTTCCCTTTAAACTCCCCGTGTTGTCACTCTCTGTCCCTTTAACCTCACCGTGATCTCACTCTCTGTCCCATTAACCTCTCTGTGATCTCACTCTCAGTCCCTTTAACCTCCACGTCATATCACTCTCTGTCCCTTTAACCTCTCCGTGATCTCATTCACTGTCCCTTTCACCTCCCCGTGATCTCACTCTCTGTCCCATTAACCTCAGCGTGATCTCACTCTCTGTCACTTTAACCTCCCCATGATCTCACTCTCTGTCCATTTAACTTCCCCGTGATCTCACTCTCTGTCCCTTTAATCTCCCTGATTTAGCACTCTGTCCCTTTAACCACCCCGTGATCTCACTCTCTGTCCCTTTAATCTCCCCGTGATCTCACTCTCTGTCCCGTTAACCTCCCTGTGATCTCACTCTCTGTCCCTTTAATCTCCCCGTTATCTCAATCTCTGTCCCTTTAACCTCCCCGTTATCTCACTCTATGTCCATTTAACCTCACCGTCATCTAACTCTCTGTCCCTTTAACCTCCCCTGGATCTCTCTCTGACCCTTTAAACTCCTCATGATCTCAATCTCAGTCCCTTTAACGTCCCAGTTATATCACTCTGTCCATTTAATCTTCCTGTGATCTCACTCTCATTCCCATTAACCTCAGCGTGATCTCACTCTCTGTCACTTTAACCTCCCCATGATCTCACTCTCTGTCCATTTAACTTCCCCGTGATCTCACTCACTGTCCCTTTAATCTCCCTGATTTAGCACTATGTCCCTGTAACCTCCCCGTGATATCAGTCTCTGTCCCTTTAACCTCCCGGTGATCTCATTCTCTGTCCCTATAACATCCCTGATCTAGCTCTCTGTACCATTTAACTCCCCGTGATCTCACTCTCTGCCCTTTAAACTCCCCGTGATCTCACTCTCAGTCCCATTAACCTCCTCGAGATCCAACTTGCTGTCCCTTTAAGTTCCCCGAGATCTTACTCTCTGTCCCTTTAACCTTCCCGTGATCTCACTCTCTGTCCCTTGAACCTCCCCGTGATTTCACTCTGTCCCTTAATCCACCCCGTGATCTCATTCTCTGTCCCTTTAACCTCCCTGCGATCTCACTCTCTGTCCCATTAACCTCCCGGTGATCTCACTCTCTGTCCCTTTAACCTATCCGTGAACTCACTGTCTGTCCCTTTAACTTCCCAGTGTCCTCACTCTCTGTCCCTTAAACCTCCCAGTCATCTCATTCTCTGTCCCTTTAACGTACCCGTGATCTCACTCTCTGTCCCGTTAATCTTCCCGTGATCTCATTCTCTGTCCCTTTAACCTCCCCGTGATCTTACTCTCTGTCCCTTTAAACTCACCGTGATCTCACTCTCTCTCCCTTTAACCTCGTTGTGATCTCACTCTCTGTCCATTTAACTATCCGTGATCTCACTCTCTGTACCTTTAACCTCCCCGTTATCTCACTCTCTTTCCCTTTAACCTTCCCGTGATCTCACTCTGTCCCTTTAACCTTTCCTGATCTCACTCTCTGTTCCTTGAACTGCCCCCGATCCCACTCTCTGTCACGTTAATATCCCTGATCTCACTCTGCCCCTTTAGCTGTCCCTGATATCACACTTTGTCCCTTTTACTGTCCCCCTGATCTACCTCTCAGTCCCTTTAACTGTGCCTGATCCGACTCTCTGTCCCTATAACTGTCCCTGTTCTCAATCTCTGTCCCATTAACATTCCCGTGATCTCACCCTCTGTCCCTTTAACCTCCCCGTGATCTCACTCTCTGTCCCATTAACCTCCCCAGATCTCACTCTCTGTCCCTTTAACCTCCTCGTGATGTCACTCTCTGTCACTTTAATTTCCCCGTGATCTCAATCTCTGTCCCTTTAACCACCCCATGATCTCACTCTATGTCCCTTTTACCTCCCCGTCATTTCACGCTCTGTCCCTTTAACCTCCCCGTGATCTCAATCTCTTTCCTATTAAACTCCCCGTGATCTCACTCTCCATCCCTTTAAACTCTGCATGATCTCAATCTGTGTCCCTTTAATCTGCCCGTGATCTCATTCTCTGTCCCTTTAACCTCCCCGTGATCTCACTCTGTCGCTTTAACCTCCCCGTTAACTCTCTCTGTGCCTTTAACCTCCCCTTAATCTCACTCCCTGTCCCTTTAACCTTCCCGTGTTCTCAGTCTCTATACCTTAAACATCCCCGTGATCTCACTCCCTGTCCCTTTAACAGCCCCGTGATCTCACTCTCTGTCCCTTTAACAGCCCCATGATCTCATTCTCTGTCCCATTAACCTCCCCAGATCTCACTCTCTGTCCCTTCAACCTCCCCGTGATCTCACTCTCTGTCCCTTTAACCTTCCCGTGATCTCACTCTCTGTCCCTTTTACCTCCCCGTGATCTCAATCTCTGTCCCTTTAACCTACCAGTATTCTGACTCGCTGTCCCTTTAAACTCCGCATGATCTCAATCTCTGTCCCTTTAATCGGCCCGTGATCTCATTCTCTGCCCCTTTAACCTCCCCATGATCTCACTCTGTCGCTTTCACCTGCCCGTTAACTCTCTCTGTCCATTTATCCTCCCCGTATCTCACACCCTTTCCCTTTTACATCCCCGTGATCTAAGTCTCTATACCTTAAACCTCCCCGTGATATCACTCTCTGTCTCTTTAACCTCCCCGTGATCTCACTCTCTGTCCCTGTAACCTCGCCATGATCTCACTCTCTGTCCCATTAACCTCCCCAGATCACACTCTCTGTCCCTTTAACCTCCCCGTGATCTCACTCTATGTCCATTTAAACTCACCGTCATCTAACTCTCTGTCCCTTTAATTTCCCTGATTTAGCACTCTGTCCCTTTAACCTCACCGTGATCTCAGTCTCTGTCCCTTTAACCTCCCGGTGATCTCATTCTCTGTACCTATAACCTCCCTGATCTAGCTCTCTGTCCCAATTAACTACCTATGATCTCACTTTCTGTCCCTTTAGACTCCCCATGATCTCACTCTCAGTCCCTATAATCTCCGCGTGATCACACTCTTTGTCCCATTAATCTACCCGTGATCGCACTCTCAGTCCCTTTAACCTCTCCGTGATCTCACTCTCTGTCCCTTTAACCTCCCCGTGATCTCACTCTCTGTCCCTTTTACCTCCCCGTGATCACACTCTTTGTCCCATTAAACTACCCGTGATCTCACTCTCTGTCCCTTTAACCTCCCCATGATCACACTCTTTGTCCCATTAATCCACCCGTGATCTCACTCTCAGTCCCTTTAACCTCTCCGTGATCTCACAACTCTGTCCCTTTAACCTCCCCGTGATCTCACTCTCTGTCCCTTTTACCTCCCCGTCATCTCACTCTCTGTCTCTTTAACCTCCCCGTGATCTCAATCTCTTTCCCTTTATACTCCCCGTGATCTCACTCTCTGTCCCTTTAAACTCCGCATGTTCTCAATCTGTATCTCTTTATTCTGCCCGTGATCTCATTCTCTGTCCCTTTAACCACCCCGTGATCTCACTCTGTCGCTTAAACCTCCCCGTTAACTGTCTCTGTGCCTTTAACATCCCCGTAATCTCACTCCCTGTCCCTTTAACCTCCCCGTGTTCTCAGTCTCTATACCTTAAACCTCCCGGTGATATCATTCTCTGTCTCTTTAACCTCCCCTTGATCCCACTCTCTGTCCCATTAATATCCCCATGATCTCACTCTCTGTCCCACTAACCTCCCCAGATCTCACTCTCTGTCCCTTCAACCTCCCCGTGATCTCAATCTCTGTCCCTTTAACCTCCCCTTGATCTCACTCTCTGTCCCTATAACCTCCCCTTGATCTCAATCTCTGTCACTTTAACCTCCCCGTGATCACATTCTTTGTCCCATTAACCTACCCGTGATTTCAACCTCAGTCCCTTTAATCTCTCCGTTATCTCACTCTCTGTCCCTATAACCTCCCCGTCATCTCACTCTCTGTCCCGCTAACCTCCCCATGATCTCAATCTCTTTCCCTTTAACCTACCCATATTCTGACTCTCTCTCCCTTTAATCTGCCCATGATCTCAATCTCTGCCCATTTAACCTCCCCGTGATCTCACTCTGTCGCTTTAACCTCCCCGTTAACTCTCTCTGTCCCTTTATCCTCCCCGTAATCTCATCCCCTGACCCTTTTACCTCCCCGTGATCTAAGTCTCATTACCATAAACCTCCCCGTGATATCTCTCTCTGTCTCCTTAATTTCCCCGTGATCTCACTCTCTGTCCCTTTAACCTCCCCATGATCTCACTCTCTGTCCCATTAACCTCCTCGTGATCTCACTCTTTGTCACTTTAATTTCCCCGTCATCTCAATCTCTGTCCCTTTAACCTCCCCGTGATCTCACTCTATGTCCATTTAACCTTACCGTCATCTAACTCTTTTTCCCTTTAACCTCCCCGTGATCTCAATCTCTGTCCCTTTAACGTCCCAGTTATGTCACACTGTCCATTTAATCATCCCATGATCTCATTCTCTGTCCATTTAACCTGCCCGTGATCTCACTTTCTGTCCATTTAACCTCCCTGTGATCTCATTCACTGTCCCTTTCACCTCCCCGTGAACTCACTCCTGTCCCATTAACCTCAGCGTGATCTCACTCTCTGTCACTATAACCTCCCCATGATCTCACTCTCTGTCCATTTAACTTCCCCGTGATCTCACTCTCAGTCCCTTTAATCTCCCTGATTTAGCACTCTGTCCCTTTAACCTCCCCGTGATCTCCGTCTCTGTCCCTTTAACCTCCCGGTGAACTCATCTCGTTCCCTATAACCTCCCTGATCTAGCTCTCTGTCCCAATTAACTACCCGTGATCTCACTCTCTGTCCCTTTAAACTCCCCGTGATCTCACTCTCAGTCCCTTTAACCTCACCGTGATATCACACTCTGTCCCTATAACCTCCCCGTGATCTCACTCTCTGTCCCTATAACCTCCCCGTGATCTCACTCTCTGTCCCTTTAACCTCCCCGTGATCACACTCTTTGTCCCATGAATCTACCCGTGATCTCACTCTCAGTCCCTTTAACCTCTTCGTGATCTCACTCTCTGTCCCATTAACCACCCCGTGATCTCACTCTATGTCCCTTTTACCTCCCCGTCATCTCACTCTCTGTCCCTTTAACCTCCCCGTGATCTCAATCTCTTTCCTATTAAACTCCCCGTGATCTCACTCTCTGTCCATTTAAACTCCGCATGATCTCAATCTATGTCCCTTTAACCTGCCCGTTATGTCATTCTCTGTACGTTTAACCTCCCCGTGATCTCACTCTGTCACTTTAACCTCCCCGTTAACTCTCTCTGTGCCTTTAACCTCCCCTTAATCTCACTCCCTGTCCCTTTAACCTTCCCTTGTTCTCAGTCTCTATACCTTAAACCTCCCCGTAATATCAATCTCTGTCTCTTTAACCTCCCCGTGATCTCACTCTCTGTCCCTTTAACAGCCCCATGATCTCATTCTCTGTCCCATTAACCTCCCCAGATCTCACTCTCTGTCCCTTGAACCTCCCCGTGATCTCACTCTCTTTCCCATTAACCTACCCGTGATCTCAATCTCTTTCCCTTTAACCTACCCGTAATCTGACTTTCTGTCCCTTTAAACTCTGCATGATCTCAATCTTTGTCATTTTAATCTGCCCGTGATTTCATTCTCTGCCCCTTTAACCTCCCCATGATCTCACTCTGTCGCTTTAACCTCCCCGTTAACTCTCTCTGTCCCTTTATCCTCCCCGTAATCTTACACCCTGTCCCTTTTACCTCCCCGTGATCTAAGTCTCTATACCTTAAACCTCCCCGTGATATCACTCTCTGTCTCTTTCACCTCCCCGTGATCTCACTCTCTGTCCCTTTAACCTCCCCATGATCTCACTCTCTGTCCCATTAACCTACACAGATCTCACTCTCTGTCCCTTTAACCTCCCCATGATCTCACTCTCTGTCCCTTTAACCTCCCCATGATCTCACTCTCTGTCCCTTTAACCTCCCCGTGATCTCACTCTATGTCCATTTAACCTCATCGTCATCTAACTCTCTGTCCCTTTGTCCTCCCCCGATCTCAATCTCTGTCCCTTTAACGTACCAGTGATCTCACTCTGTCCCTTTAACCTCCCCGTGATCTCAATCTCTCTCCCTTTAACGTCCCAGTTATGTTACTCTGTCCATTTAATCTTCCCGTGATCTCAATCTCTGTCCATTTAACCTGCCCGTGATCTCACTTTCTGTCCATTTAACCTCCCTGTGATCTCATTCATTGTCCCTTTCACCTCCCCGTGATCTCACTCTCTGTCCCATTAAGCTCAACGTGATCTCACTCTCTGTCCCTTTAATCTCCCTGATTTAGCACTCTGTCCCTTTAACCTCCCCGTCATCTCAGTCTCTGTCCCTTTAACCTCCCGGTGATCTCATTCTCTGTCCCTATAACCTCCCTGATCTAGCTCTCTGTCCCAATTAACTACCCATGATCTCACTCTCTGTCCCTTCAAACTCCCCGTGATCACACTCTCAGTCCCTTTAACCTCACCGTGATATCACTCTCTGACCCTCTAACCTGCCCGTGATCTCACTCTCTGTCCATTTAACCTCCCCGTGATCTCACTCTCTGTTCCTTTTACCTCCCCGTCATCTCACTCTCTGTCCCTTTAAACTCCGCATGTTCTCAATCTGTGTCTCTTTAATCTGCCCGTGATCTCACTCTCTGTCTCTTTAACCTCCCCGTGATCCCACTCTCTGTCCCATTAACATCACCATGATCTCACTCTCTGTCCCACTAACCTCCCCAGATCTCACTCTCTGTCCCTTCAATCTCCCCGTGATCTCACTCTCTGTCCCTTTAACCTACCCGTATTCTGACTCTCTGTCCCTTTAAACTCCGCATGATCTCAATCTCTGTCCCTTTAATCTGCCCGTGATCTCATTATCTGCCCCTTTAACCTCCCCGTGATCTCACTCTGTCGCTTTAACCACCCCGTTAACTCTCTCTGTCCCTTTATCCTCCCCGTAATCTCACACCCTGCCCCTTTTACCTCCCCGTGATCTAACTCTCTATACCTTAAACCTCCCCGTGATATCATTCTCTGTCTCTTTAATTTCCCCGTTATCTCACTCTCTGTCCCTTTCACCTCCCCATGATCTCACTCTCTGTCCCTTTAACCTCCCCGTGTTCTCAGTCTCTATAACTTAAACCTCCCCGTGATATCACTCGCTGACTCTTTAACCTCCCCGTGATCTCACTCTCTGTCCCTTTAACATTCCCATGATCTCACTCTCTGTCCCATTAACCTCCCCAGATCTCACTCTCTGTCCCTTTAACCTCCCCGTGATCTCACTCTCTGTCCCTATAACCTCCCCTTGATCTCAATATCTGTCCCTTTAACCTCCCCGTGATCACACTCTTTGTCCCATTAACCTACCCGTGATTTCAGTCTCAGTCCCTTTAATCTCTCCGTGATCTCACTCTCTGTCCCTTTTACCTCCCCGTCATCTCACTCTATGTCCTATTAACCTCCCTGCGATCTCAATCTCTTTCCCTTTAACCTACCCATATTCTGACTCTCTGTCCCTTTAAACTCCGCATGATCTCAGTCTCTGTCCCTTCAATCTGCCCGTGGTCTCATTCTCTGCCCCTTTAACCTCCCCGTGATCTCACCCTGTCGCTTTAACCTCCCCGTGATCTCACTCTACGTGCATTTAACCTTACCGTCATCTTACTCTCTGTCCCTTTAACCTCCCCGTGATCTCAATCTCTGTCCCTTTAACATACAAGTGATCTCACTCTGTCCCTTTAACCTCCCCGTGATCTCAATCTCTGTCCCTTTAACGTCCCAGATATGTTACTCTGTCCATTTAATCTTCCCGTGATCTCAATCTCTGTCTATTTAACCTGCCCGTGATCTCACTTTCTGTCCATTTAACCTCCCTGTGATCTCATTTACTGTCCCTTGCACCTCCCCGTGATCTCACTCTCTGTCCCATTAACCTCAGCGTGATCTCACTCTCTGTCCCTTTAACCTCCCCGTGATCTCAGTCCCTTTCCCTTTAACCGCCTGGTGATCTAATTCTTTGTCCATATAACCTCCCTGATCTAGCTCTCTGTCCCATTTAACTCCCCATGATCTCACTCTCTGTCCCTTTAAACTCCCCGTGATCTCACTCTCAGTCCCTTTAACCTCCCCGTGATCCTACTCTCTGTCCCTTTAACCTCCCCGTGATGTCAATCTGTCGCTTTAACTTCCCCGTTAACTCTCTCTGTCCCTTTAACCTCCCCGTAATCACACTCCCTGTCCCTTTAACCTCCCCGTGACCTCAGTCACTATACCTTAAACCTCCCCATGATATCACTCTCTGTCCCATTAACCTCCCCAGATCTCACTCTCTGTCCCTTCAACCTCCCCGAGATCTCACTCTCTGTCCCTTTAACGTCCCCGTGATCTTACTCTCTGTCCCTATAACCTCCCCGTGATCTCAATCTCTGTCCCTTTAACCTCCTCGTGATCACACTCTTTGACCCATTAACCTCCCCGTGATCTCACTCTCTGTCCCTTTAACCTCCCCGTGATCTCACTCTATGTCCATTTAACCTCACCATCATCTAACTCTCTGTCCCTTAAACCTCCCCTTGATCTCAAACTCTGTCCCTTTAATCTGCCCGTGATCTCACTCTGTCCCTTTAAACTCCCCGTGATCTCAATCTCTGTCCCTTTAACGTCCCAGTTATGTCACTCTGTCCCTTTAAACTCCCCGTGATCTCAATCTCTGTCCCTTTAACGTCCCAGTTATGTCACTCTGTCCATTTAATCTTCCCGTGATCTCAATCTCTGTCCATTTAACCTGCCTGTGATCTCACTTTCTGTCCATTTAACCTCCCTGTGATCTCATTCACTGTCCCTTTAACCTCAGCGTGATCTCACTCTCTGTCCCGATAACCTCAGCGTGATCTCACTCTCTGTCCCTTTAACCTCCCCATGATCTCACTCTCTGTCCATTTAAATTCCCCGTGATCTCACTCTCAGTCCCTTTAATCTCCCTGATTTAGCACTCTGTCCCTTTAACCTCCCCGTGATATCAATCTCTGTCCCTTTAACCTCCCGGTGATCTCATTCTCTGTCCCTATAACCTCCCTGATCTAGCTCTCTGTCCCATTAAACTCCCCGTGTTCTCACTCTCTGTCCCTTTAAACTCCCCGTGATCTCACTCTCAGTCCCTTTAACCTCCCCGAGATCCTAATCTGTGTCCCTTTAACCGTCCCGTGATCACACTCTCTGTCCCTTTTACCTCCCCATCATCTCACTCTCTGTCCTTTTAACCTCCCCGTGATCTCAATCTCTTTCCATTTAACCTACCCGTGATCTCACTCTCTGTCCCTTTAAACTCCGCATGATCTCAATCTCTGTCCCTTTAATCTGCCCGTGATCTCATTCTCTGTCCCTTTAACCTCCCCGTGATCTCAATCTGTCACTTTAACCTCCCCGTTAACTCTCTCTGTCCCTTTAACCTCCCCGTAATCACACTCCCTGTCGCTTTAACCGCCCCGTGATCTCAATCACCTTACCTTAAACCTCCCCATGATATCATTCTCTGTCCCATTAACCTCCCCAGATCTCATTCTCTGTCCCTTCAACCTCCCCGTGATCTCACTCTCTATACCTTTAACATCCCCATGATCTCACTCTCTGTCCCATTAACCTCCCCAGATCTCATTCTCTGTCCCTTCAACCTCCCCGAGATCTCACTCTCTGTCCCTTTAACCTCGCCGTGATCTCACTCTCTGTCCCTATAACCTTCCCGTGATCTCAATCTCTGTCACTTTAACCTCCTCGTGATCACACTCTTTGACCCATTAACCTGCCCGTGATCTCACTCTCAGTCCCTTTAACCTCCCCGTGATCTCAATCTCTGTCCCTTTAACCTACCCGTATTCTCACTCTCTGTCCCTTTAAACTTCACATGATCTCAATCTCTGTCCCTTTAATCTTCCCGTGATCTCATTCTCTGCCCCTTTAACCTCCCCATGATCTCACTCTGTCACTTTACCCTCCCTGTTAACTCTCTCTGTCCCTTTATCCTCCCCGTAATCTCACACCCTGTCCCTTTTACCTCCGCGTGATCTCAGTCTCTATACCTTAAACCTCCCCGTGATATCACTCTCTGTGTCTTTAACATACCCGTGATCTCACTCTCTGTCCCATTAGTATTCCCAGATCTCACTCTCAGTCCCTTTAAACTCCCCGTGATCCTACTCTCTGTCCCTTTAACCTCACCGTGATGTAACACTCTGTCCCTTTAACCTCCCCGTGATCACACTCTCTGTCCCTTTAATCTCCGCGTATTCTCACTCTCTGTCCCTTTAATCTCCGCATGATCTCAATCTCTGTCCCTTTAATCTGCCCGTGATCTCATTCTCTGTCCCTTTAACCTCCCCGTGATCTCACTCTGCCGCTTTAACCTCCCCGTTAACTCTCTCTGTCCCTTTATCCTCCCCGTAATCACACTCCCTGTCCCTTTAACCGCCCCGTGATCTCAGTCACTATACCTTAAACCTCCCCATGATATCACTCTCTGTCTCTTTAACCTCACGTGATCTCACTCTCTGTACCTTTAACATCCCCCTGATCTCACTCTCTGTCCCATTAACCTCCCCAGATCTCACTCTCTGTCCCTTCAACCTCCCCGAGATCTCACTCTCTGTCCCTATAACGTCCCCGTGATCTCACTCTCTGTCCCTATAACCTCCCCGTGATCTCAATCTCTGTCCCTTTAACCTCCTCGTGATCACACTCTTTGACCCATTAACCTCCCCGTGATCTCACTCTCTGTCCTTTTAACCTCATCGTGATCTCACTCTCTGTCCGTTTAATTTCACCATGATCTCAATCTCTGTCCCTTTAACCTCCCCGTGATCTCACTCTATGTCCATTTAACCTCACCGTCATCTAACTCTCTGTCCCTTAAACCTCCCCGTGATCTCAATCTCTGTCCCTTTAACGTACCAGTATCTCACTCTGTCCCTTTAACCTCCCCGTGATCTCAATCTCTGTCCCTTTAACATCCCAGTTACGTCACTCTGTCCATTTAATCTTCCCGTGATCTCAATCTCTGTCCATTTAACCTGCCTGTGATCTCACTTTCTGTCCATTTAACCTCCCTGTGATCTCATTCACTGTCCCTTTAACCTCAGCGTGATCTCACTCTCTGTCCCGATAACCTCAGCGTGATCTCACTCTCTGTCCCTTTAACCTCCCCATGATCTCACTCTCTGTCCATTTAAATTCCCCGTGATCTCACTCTCAGTCCCTTTAATCTCCCTGATTTAGCACTCTGTCCCTTTAACCTCCCCGTGATATCAATCTCTGTCCCTTTAACCTCCCGGTGATCTCATTCTCTGTCCCTATAACCTCCCTGATCTAGCTCTCTGTCCCATTAAACTCCCCGTGTTCTCACTCTCTGTCCCTTTAAACTCCCCGTGATCTCACTCTCAGTCCCTTTAACCTCCCCGAGATCCTAATCTGTGTCCCTTTAACCGTCCCGTGATCACACTCTCTGTCCCTTTTACCTCCCCATCATCTCACTCTCTGTCCTTTTAACCTCCCCGTGATCTCAATCTCTTTCCATTTAACCTACCCGTGATCTCACTCTCTGTCCCTTTAAACTCCGCATGATCTCAATCTCTGTCCCTTTAATCTGCCCGTGATCTCACTCTGTCCCTTTAAACTCCCCGTGATCTCAATCTCTGTCCCTTTAACGTCCCAGTTATGTCACTCTGTCCCTTTAAACTCCCCGTGATCTCAATCTCTGTCCCTTTAACGTCCCAGTTATGTCACTCTGTCCATTTAATCTTCCCGTGATCTCAATCTCTGTCCATTTAACCTGCCTGTGATCTCACTTTCTGTCCATTTAACCTCCCTGTGATCTCATTCACTGTCCCTTTAACCTCAGCGTGATCTCACTCTCTGTCCCGATAACCTCAGCGTGATCTCACTCTCTGTCCCTTTAACCTCCCCATGATCTCACTCTCTGTCCATTTAAATTCCCCGTGATCTCACTCTCAGTCCCTTTAATCTCCCTGATTTAGCACTCTGTCCCTTTAACCTCCCCGTGATATCAATCTCTGTCCCTTTAACCTCCCGGTGATCTCATTCTCTGTCCCTATAACCTCCCTGATCTAGCTCTCTGTCCCATTAAACTCCCCGTGTTCTCACTCTCTGTCCCTTTAAACTCCCCGTGATCTCACTCTCAGTCCCTTTAACCTCCCCGAGATCCTAATCTGTGTCCCTTTAACCGTCCCGTGATCACACTCTCTGTCCCTTTTACCTCCCCATCATCTCACTCTCTGTCCTTTTAACCTCCCCGTGATCTCAATCTCTTTCCATTTAACCTACCCGTGATCTCACTCTCTGTCCCTTTAAACTCCGCATGATCTCAATCTCTGTCCCTTTAATCTGCCCGTGATCTCATTCTCTGTCCCTTTAACCTCCCCGTGATCTCAATCTGTCACTTTAACCTCCCCGTTAACTCTCTCTGTCCCTTTAACCTCCCCGTAATCACACTCCCTGTCGCTTTAACCGCCCCGTGATCTCAATCACCTTACCTTAAACCTCCCCATGATATCACTCTCTGTCTCTTTAACCTCCCCGTGATCTCACTCTCTATACCTTTAACATCCCCATGATCTCACTCTCTGTCCCATTAACCTCCCCAGATCTCATTCTCTGTCCCTTCAACCTCCCCGAGATCTCACTCTCTGTCCCTTTAACCTCGCCGTGATCTCACTCTCTGTCCCTATAACCTTCCCGTGATCTCAATCTCTGTCACTTTAACCTCCTCGTGATCACACTCTTTGACCCATTAACCTGCCCGTGATCTCACTCTCAGTCCCTTTAACCTCCCCGTGATCTCAATCTCTGTCCCTTTAACCTACCCGTATTCTCACTCTCTGTCCCTTTAAACTTCACATGATCTCAATCTCTGTCCCTTTAATCTTCCCGTGATCTCATTCTCTGCCCCTTTAACCTCCCCATGATCTCACTCTGTCACTTTACCCTCCCTGTTAACTCTCTCTGTCCCTTTATCCTCCCCGTAATCTCACACCCTGTCCCTTTTACCTCCGCGTGATCTCAGTCTCTATACCTTAAACCTCCCCGTGATATCACTCTCTGTGTCTTTAACATACCCGTGATCTCACTCTCTGTCCCATTAGTATTCCCAGATCTCACTCTCAGTCCCTTTAAACTCCCCGTGATCCTACTCTCTGTCCCTTTAACCTCACCGTGATGTAACACTCTGTCCCTTTAACCTCCCCGTGATCACACTCTCTGTCCCTTTAATCTCCGCGTATTCTCACTCTCTGTCCCTTTAATCTCCGCATGATCTCAATCTCTGTCCCTTTAATCTGCCCGTGATCTCATTCTCTGTCCCTTTAACCTCCCCGTGATCTCACTCTGCCGCTTTAACCTCCCCGTTAACTCTCTCTGTCCCTTTATCCTCCCCGTAATCACACTCCCTGTCCCTTTAACCGCCCCGTGATCTCAGTCACTATACCTTAAACCTCCCCATGATATCACTCTCTGTCTCTTTAACCTCACGTGATCTCACTCTCTGTACCTTTAACATCCCCCTGATCTCACTCTCTGTCCCATTAACCTCCCCAGATCTCACTCTCTGTCCCTTCAACCTCCCCGAGATCTCACTCTCTGTCCCTATAACGTCCCCGTGATCTCACTCTCTGTCCCTATAACCTCCCCGTGATCTCAATCTCTGTCCCTTTAACCTCCTCGTGATCACACTCTTTGACCCATTAACCTCCCCGTGATCTCACTCTCTGTCCTTTTAACCTCATCGTGATCTCACTCTCTGTCCGTTTAATTTCACCATGATCTCAATCTCTGTCCCTTTAACCTCCCCGTGATCTCACTCTATGTCCATTTAACCTCACCGTCATCTAACTCTCTGTCCCTTAAACCTCCCCGTGATCTCAATCTCTGTCCCTTTAACGTACCAGTATCTCACTCTGTCCCTTTAACCTCCCCGTGATCTCAATCTCTGTCCCTTTAACATCCCAGTTACGTCACTCTGTCCATTTAATCTTCCCGTGATCTCAATCTCTGTCCATTTAACCTGCCCGTGATCTCACTTTCTGTCCATTTAACCTCCCTGTGATCTCATTCACTGTCCCTTTTACCTCCCCGTGATCTAAGTCTCTATAGCTTAAACCTCCCCGTGATCTCACTCTCTGTCCCTTTAACCTCTCCAGATCTCACTCTCTGTCCTTTTAACCTCATCGTGATCTCACTCTCTGTCCCTTTAATTTCGCCGTGATCTCAATCTCTGTCCCTTTAACCTCCCCGTGATCTCCATCTCTGTCCCTTTAACGTACCAGTTATGTCACTCTGTCCATTTAATCATCCGATGATCTCAATCTCTGTCCATTTAACCTGCCCGTGATCTCACTTTCTGTCCATTTAACCTCCCTGTGATCTCATTCACTGTCCCTTTCACCTCCCCGTGATCTCACTCTCTGTCCCATTAACCTCAGCGTGATCTCACTCTCTGTCCCTATAACCTACCCATGATCTCACTCTCTGTCCATTTAACTTCCCCGTGATCTCACTCTCAGTCCCTTTAATCTCCCTGATTTAGCACTCTGTCCCATTAAGCTCCTCGTGATCTCAGTCTCTGTCCCTTTAACCTCCCGGTGATCTCATTCTCTGTCCCTATAACCTCCCTGATCTAGCACTCTGTCCCAATTAACTACCTGTGATCTCACTCTCTGTCCCTTTAAACTCCCCGTGATCTCACTCTCAGTCCCTTTAACCTCACCGTGATCACACTCTTTGTCCCATTAATCTACCCGTGATCACACTCTCAATCCCTTTAACCTCTCCGTGATCTCACTCTCTGTCCCTTTAACCTCCCCGTGATCTCACTCTCTGTCCCTTTTACCTCCCCGTCATCTCACTCTCTGTCCCTTTAACCTCCCCGTGATCTCACTCTCTGTCCCTTTGACCTCCCCGTGATCTCACTCTCTGTCCCTTTAAACTCCGCATGATCTCAATCTGTGTCCCTTTAATCTGCCCGTGATCTCATTCTCTGTCCCTGTAACCTTCCCGTGATCTCACTCTGTCGCTTTAACCTCCCCGTTAACTGTCTCTGTGCCTTTAACCTCCCCGTAATCTCACTCCCTGTCCCTTTAACCTCCACGTGTTCTCAGTCTCTATAACTTAAATCTCCCCGTGATATCACTCTCTGACTCTTTAACCTCCCCGTGATCTCACTCTCTGTCCCTTTAACATTCCCATGATCTCACTCTCTGTCCCATTAACCTCCACTGATCTCACTCTCTGTCCCTTCAACATCCCCGTGATCTCACTCTCTGTCCCTTCAATCTCTCCGTGATCTCACTCTCTGTCCCTTTTACCTCCCCGTCATCTCACTCTATGTCCTATTAACCTCTCTGCGATCTCAATCTCTTTCCCTTTAACCTACCCATATTCTGACTCTCTGTCCCTTTAAACTCCGCATGATCTCAGTCTCTGTCCCTTTAATCTGCCCGTGATCTCATTCTCTGCCCCTTTAACCTCCCCATGATCTCACTCTGTCGCTTTAACCTCCCCGTGATCTCACTCTACGTGCATTTAACCTTACCGTCATCTTACACTCTGTCCCTTTAACCTCCCCGTGATCTCAATCTCTGTCCCTTTAACGTACCAGTGATCTCACTCTCTGTCCCTTTAAACTCCGCATGATCTCAATCTCTGTCCCTTTAATCTGCCCGTGATCTCATTCTCTGTCCCTTTAACCGCCCCGTGATCTCAATCTGTCACTTTAACCTCCCCGTTAACTCTCTCTGTCCCTTTAACCTCCCCGTAATCACACTCCCTGTCGCTTTAACCGCCCCGTGATCTCAATCACCTTACCTTAAACCTCCCCATGATATCACTCTCTGTCTCTTTAACCTCCCCGTGATCTCACTCTCTATACCTTTAACATCCCCATGATCTCACTCTCTGTCCCATTAACCTCCCCAGATCTCATTCTCTGTCCCTTCAACCTCCCCGAGATCTCACTCTCTGTCCCTTTAACCTCGCCGTGATCTCACTCTCTGTCCCTATAACCTTCCCGTGATCTCAATCTCTGTCACTTTAACCTCCTCGTGATCACACTCTTTGACCCATTAACCTGCCCGTGATCTCACTCTCAGTCCCTTTAACCTCCCCGTGATCTCAATCTCTGTCCCTTTAACCTACCCGTATTCTCACTCTCTGTCCCTTTAAACTTCACATGATCTCAATCTCTGTCCCTTTAATCTTCCCGTGATCTCATTCTCTGCCCCTTTAACCTCCCCATGATCTCACTCTGTCACTTTACCCTCCCTGTTAACTCTCTCTGTCCCTTTATCCTCCCCGTAATCTCACACCCTGTCCCTTTTACCTCCGCGTGATCTCAGTCTCTATACCTTAAACCTCCCCGTGATATCACTCTCTGTGTCTTTAACATACCCGTGATCTCACTCTCTGTCCCATTAGTATTCCCAGATCTCACTCTCAGTCCCTTTAAACTCCCCGTGATCCTACTCTCTGTCCCTTTAACCTCACCGTGATGTAACACTCTGTCCCTTTAACCTCCCCGTGATCACACTCTCTGTCCCTTTAATCTCCGCGTATTCTCACTCTCTGTCCCTTTAATCTCCGCATGATCTCAATCTCTGTCCCTTTAATCTGCCCGTGATCTCATTCTCTGTCCCTTTAACCTCCCCGTGATCTCACTCTGCCGCTTTAACCTCCCCGTTAACTCTCTCTGTCCCTTTATCCTCCCCGTAATCACACTCCCTGTCCCTTTAACCGCCCCGTGATCTCAGTCACTATACCTTAAACCTCCCCATGATATCACTCTCTGTCTCTTTAACCTCACGTGATCTCACTCTCTGTACCTTTAACATCCCCCTGATCTCACTCTCTGTCCCATTAACCTCCCCAGATCTCACTCTCTGTCCCTTCAACCTCCCCGAGATCTCACTCTCTGTCCCTATAACGTCCCCGTGATCTCACTCTCTGTCCCTATAACCTCCCCGTGATCTCAATCTCTGTCCCTTTAACCTCCTCGTGATCACACTCTTTGACCCATTAACCTCCCCGTGATCTCACTCTCTGTCCTTTTAACCTCATCGTGATCTCACTCTCTGTCCGTTTAATTTCACCATGATCTCAATCTCTGTCCCTTTAACCTCCCCGTGATCTCACTCTATGTCCATTTAACCTCACCGTCATCTAACTCTCTGTCCCTTAAACCTCCCCGTGATCTCAATCTCTGTCCCTTTAACGTACCAGTATCTCACTCTGTCCCTTTAACCTCCCCGTGATCTCAATCTCTGTCCCTTTAACATCCCAGTTACGTCACTCTGTCCATTTAATCTTCCCGTGATCTCAATCTCTGTCCATTTAACCTGCCCGTGATCTCACTTTCTGTCCATTTAACCTCCCTGTGATCTCATTCACTGTCCCTTTTACCTCCCCGTGATCTAAGTCTCTATAGCTTAAACCTCCCCGTGATCTCACTCTCTGTCCCTTTAACCTCTCCAGATCTCACTCTCTGTCCTTTTAACCTCATCGTGATCTCACTCTCTGTCCCTTTAATTTCGCCGTGATCTCAATCTCTGTCCCTTTAACCTCCCCGTGATCTCCATCTCTGTCCCTTTAACGTACCAGTTATGTCACTCTGTCCATTTAATCTTCCGATGATCTCAATCTCTGTCCATTTAACCTGCCCGTGATCTCACTTTCTGTCCATTTAACCTCCCTGTGATCTCATTCACTGTCCCTTTCACCTCCCCGTGATCTCACTCTCTGTCCCATTAACCTCAGCGTGATCTCACTCTCTGTCCCTATAACCTACCCATGATCTCACTCTCTGTCCATTTAACTTCCCCGTGATCTCACTCTCAGTCCCTTTAATCTCCCTGATTTAGCACTCTGTCCCATTAAGCTCCTCGTGATCTCAGTCTCTGTCCCTTTAACCTCCCGGTGATCTCATTCTCTGTCCCTATAACCTCCCTGATCTAGCACTCTGTCCCAATTAACTACCTGTGATCTCACTCTCTGTCCCTTTGACCTCCCCGTGATCTCACTCTCTGTCCCTTTAAACTCCGCATGATCTCAATCTGTGTCCCTTTAATCTGCCCGTGATCTCATTCTCTGTCCCTGTAACCTTCCCGTGATCTCACTCTGTCGCTTTAACCTCCCCGTTAACTGTCTCTGTGCCTTTAACCTCCCCGTAATCTCACTCCCTGTCCCTTTAACCTCCACGTGTTCTCAGTCTCTATAACTTAAATCTCCCCGTGATATCACTCTCTGACTCTTTAACCTCCCCGTGATCTCACTCTCTGTCCCTTTAACATTCCCATGATCTCACTCTCTGTCCCATTAACCTCCACTGATCTCACTCTCTGTCCCTTCAACATCCCCGTGATCTCACTCTCTGTCCCTTCAATCTCTCCGTGATCTCACTCTCTGTCCCTTTTACCTCCCCGTCATCTCACTCTATGTCCTATTAACCTCTCTGCGATCTCAATCTCTTTCCCTTTAACCTACCCATATTCTGACTCTCTGTCCCTTTAAACTCCGCATGATCTCAGTCTCTGTCCCTTTAATCTGCCCGTGATCTCATTCTCTGCCCCTTTAACCTCCCCATGATCTCACTCTGTCGCTTTAACCTCCCCGTGATCTCACTCTACGTGCATTTAACCTTACCGTCATCTTACTCTCTGTCCCTTTAACCTCCCCGTGATCTCAATCTCTGTCCCTTTAACGTACCAGTGATCTCACTCTGTCCCTTTCACCTCCCCGTGATCTCAATCTCTGTCCCTTTAACGTCCCAGATATGTTACTCAGTCCATTTAATCTCCCCGTGATCTCAATCTCTGTCCATTTAACCTGCCCGTGATCTCACTTTCTGTCCATTTAACCTCCCTGTGATCTCATTTGCTGTCCCTTGCACCTCCCCATGATCTCACTCTCTGTCCATTTAAATTCCCCGTGATCTCCCTCTACTCCCTTTAATCTCCCTGATTTAGCCCTCTGTCCCTTTAACCTCCCCGTGATCTCAGTCTCTGTCCCTTTAACCTCCCGGTGATCTCATTCTCTGTCCCTATAACCTCCCTGATCTAGCTCTCTGTCCCATTAAACTCCCCGTGATCTCACTCTCAGTCCCTATAACTTCCACGAGATCCTACTCTCTGTCCCTTTAACCTTCCCGTGATCTCACTCTCTGTCCCTTTTACCTCCCCATCATCTCACTCTCTGTCCTTTTAACCTCCCCGTGATCTCAATCTCTTTCCATTTAACCTACCCGTGATCTCACTCTCTGTCCCTTTAAACTCCGCATGATCTCAATCTCTGTCCATTTAACCTGCCCGTGATCTCACTTTCTGTCCATTTAACCTCCCTGTGATCTCATTTACTGTCCGTTTCACCTCCCCGTGATCTCACTCTCTGTCCCATTAACCTCAGCGTGATCTCACTCTCTGTCCCTTTAACCTCCCCATGATCTCACTCTCTGTCCATTTAACTTCCCCGTGATCTCACTATGCCCCATTAATCTTCCCGTGATCTCACACTCTGTCCCTTTAACCTCCCCGTGATATCACTCACTGTCCCTTTAAACTCCCCGTGATCTCACTATCTGTCCCATTAACTTTCCCATGATCGCAATCTCTATCCCTTAAACCTCCCCGTGATCTCACTCTCTGTCCCTTTAACATCCCCGTGATCTCACTCTCTATCCCTTTAACCTCCCCATTATCTCAATCTCTGTCCCTTTAACCTCCCCGTGATCTCACTCTCTTTCCCTTTAACCTCCCCGTTATCTCAAACTCTGTCCCTTTAAACTCCTTGTGATCTCACTATCTGTCCCTTTAACCTCCCTGTGATGTCACTCTCTGTCCCTATAACCTCCCAGTAATCTCTATCTGTCCCTTTAACAACCACGTGATCTCACTCTCTGTCCCTTTAACTTCCCCTGATCGCACTCAATGTCCCTTTAACCTCACCGTGATATCACTCTCTGTCCCTATAACCTCCCCGCGATCTCACTCTCTGTCCCTTTAACGTACCAGTGATCTCACTCTGTCCCTTTAACCTCCCCGTGATCTCACTCTCTGTCCCTTTAACCTCCCCATGATCTCACTCTCTGTCCATTTAACTTCCCCGTGATCTCCCTCTCTGTCCCTTTAACGTCCCTGATTTAGCACTCTGTCCCTTTAACCTTCACGTGATCTCAGTCTCTGTCCCATTAACCTCCCGGTGATCTCATTCTCTGATCCCTATAAGCTCCCTGATCTAGCTCTCTGTCCCATTTAACTCCCCGTGATCTCACTCTCTGTCCCTTTAAAATCCCCGTGATCTCACTCTCAGTCCCTTTAACCTCCCCGTGATCCTACTCTCTGTCCCTTTAACCGCCCCGTGATCTCAATCTCTTTCCCATTAACCTCCCCGTGATCTCACTCTCTGTCCCTTTAAACTCCGCATCATCTCAATCTCTGTCCCTTTAATCTGCCCGTGATCTCATTCTCTGTCCCTTTAACCTCCCCTGATCTCAATCTGTCGCTTTAACCTCCCCGTTAACTCTCTCTGTCCCTTTAACCTCCCCGTAATCACACTCCCTGTCCCTTTAACCTCCCCGTGATCTCAGTCACTATACCTTAAACCTCCCCATGATATCACTCTCTGTCTCTTTAACCTCCCAGTGATCTCACTCTCTGTCCCTTTAACCTCCCCGTGATCTCACTCTCTGTCCCATTAACCTCCCCAGATCTCACTCTCTGTCCCATTAACCTCCCCAGATCTCATTCTCTGTCCCTTCAACCTCCCCGAGATCTCACTCTCTGTCCCTTTAACCTCGCCGTGATCTCACTCTCTGTCCCTATAACCTTCCCGTGATCTCAATCTCTGTCACTTTAACCTCCTCGTGATCACACTCTTTGACCCATTAACCTGCCCGTGATCTCACTCTCAGTCCCTTTAACCTCCCCGTGATCTCAATCTCTGTCCCTTTAACCTACCCGTATTCTCACTCTCTGTCCCTTTAAACTTCACATGATCTCAATCTCTGTCCCTTTAATCTTCCCGTGATCTCATTCTCTGCCCCTTTAACCTCCCCATGATCTCACTCTGTCACTTTACCCTCCCTGTTAACTCTCTCTGTCCCTTTATCCTCCCCGTAATCTCACACCCTGTCCCTTTTACCTCCGCGTGATCTCAGTCTCTATACCTTAAACCTCCCCGTGATATCACTCTCTGTGTCTTTAACATACCCGTGATCTCACTCTCTGTCCCATTAGTATTCCCAGATCTCACTCTCAGTCCCTTTAAACTCCCCGTGATCCTACTCTCTGTCCCTTTAACCTCACCGTGATGTAACACTCTGTCCCTTTAACCTCCCCGTGATCACACTCTCTGTCCCTTTAATCTCCGCGTATTCTCACTCTCTGTCCCTTTAATCTCCGCATGATCTCAATCTCTGTCCCTTTAATCTGCCCGTGATCTCATTCTCTGTCCCTTTAACCTCCCCGTGATCTCACTCTGCCGCTTTAACCTCCCCGTTAACTCTCTCTGTCCCTTTATCCTCCCCGTAATCACACTCCCTGTCCCTTTAACCGCCCCGTGATCTCAGTCACTATACCTTAAACCTCCCCATGATATCACTCTCTGTCTCTTTAACCTCACGTGATCTCACTCTCTGTACCTTTAACATCCCCCTGATCTCACTCTCTGTCCCATTAACCTCCCCAGATCTCACTCTCTGTCCCTTCAACCTCCCCGAGATCTCACTCTCTGTCCCTATAACGTCCCCGTGATCTCACTCTCTGTCCCTATAACCTCCCCGTGATCTCAATCTCTGTCCCTTTAACCTCCTCGTGATCACACTCTTTGACCCATTAACCTCCCCGTGATCTCACTCTCTGTCCTTTTAACCTCATCGTGATCTCACTCTCTGTCCGTTTAATTTCACCATGATCTCAATCTCTGTCCCTTTAACCTCCCCGTGATCTCACTCTATGTCCATTTAACCTCACCGTCATCTAACTCTCTGTCCCTTAAACCTCCCCGTGATCTCAATCTCTGTCCCTTTAACGTACCAGTATCTCACTCTGTCCCTTTAACCTCCCCGTGATCTCAATCTCTGTCCCTTTAACATCCCAGTTACGTCACTCTGTCCATTTAATCTTCCCGTGATCTCAATCTCTGTCCATTTAACCTGCCCGTGATCTCACTTTCTGTCCATTTAACCTCCCTGTGATCTCATTCACTGTCCCTTTTACCTCCCCGTGATCTAAGTCTCTATAGCTTAAACCTCCCCGTGATCTCACTCTCTGTCCCTTTAACCTCTCCAGATCTCACTCTCTGTCCTTTTAACCTCATCGTGATCTCACTCTCTGTCCCTTTAATTTCGCCGTGATCTCAATCTCTGTCCCTTTAACCTCCCCGTGATCTCCATCTCTGTCCCTTTAACGTACCAGTTATGTCACTCTGTCCATTTAATCTTCCGATGATCTCAATCTCTGTCCATTTAACCTGCCCGTGATCTCACTTTCTGTCCATTTAACCTCCCTGTGATCTCATTCACTGTCCCTTTCACCTCCCCGTGATCTCACTCTCTGTCCCATTAACCTCAGCGTGATCTCACTCTCTGTCCCTATAACCTACCCATGATCTCACTCTCTGTCCATTTAACTTCCCCGTGATCTCACTCTCAGTCCCTTTAATCTCCCTGATTTAGCACTCTGTCCCATTAAGCTCCTCGTGATCTCAGTCTCTGTCCCTTTAACCTCCCGGTGATCTCATTCTCTGTCCCTATAACCTCCCTGATCTAGCACTCTGTCCCAATTAACTACCTGTGATCTCACTCTCTGTCCCTTTAAACTCCCCGTGATCTCACTCTCAGTCCCTTTAACCTCACCGTGATATCACTCTCTGTCCCTATAACCTCCCCGTGATCTCACTCTCTGTCCCTTTAACCTCCCCGTGATCACACTCTTTGTCCCATTAATCTACCCGTGATCACACTCTCAATCCCTTTAACCTCTCCGTGATCTCACTCTCTGTCCCTTTAACCTCCCCGTGATCTCACTCTCTGTCCCTTTTACCTCCCCGTCATCTCACTCTCTGTCCCTTTAACCTCCCCATGATCTCACTCTCTGTCCCTTTGACCTCCCCGTGATCTCACTCTCTGTCCCTTTAAACTCCGCATGATCTCAATCTGTGTCCCTTTAATCTGCCCGTGATCTCATTCTCTGTCCCTGTAACCTTCCCGTGATCTCACTCTGTCGCTTTAACCTCCCCGTTAACTGTCTCTGTGCCTTTAACCTCCCCGTAATCTCACTCCCTGTCCCTTTAACCTCCACGTGTTCTCAGTCTCTATAACTTAAATCTCCCCGTGATATCACTCTCTGACTCTTTAACCTCCCCGTGATCTCACTCTCTGTCCCTTTAACATTCCCATGATCTCACTCTCTGTCCCATTAACCTCCACTGATCTCACTCTCTGTCCCTTCAACATCCCCGTGATCTCACTCTCTGTCCCTTCAATCTCTCCGTGATCTCACTCTCTGTCCCTTTTACCTCCCCGTCATCTCACTCTATGTCCTATTAACCTCTCTGCGATCTCAATCTCTTTCCCTTTAACCTACCCATATTCTGACTCTCTGTCCCTTTAAACTCCGCATGATCTCAGTCTCTGTCCCTTTAATCTGCCCGTGATCTCATTCTCTGCCCCTTTAACCTCCCCATGATCTCACTCTGTCGCTTTAACCTCCCCGTGATCTCACTCTACGTGCATTTAACCTTACCGTCATCTTACACTCTGTCCCTTTAACCTCCCCGTGATCTCAATCTCTGTCCCTTTAACGTACCAGTGATCTCACTCTGTCCCTTTCACCTCCCCGTGATCTCAATCTCTGTCCCTTTAACGTCCCAGATATGTTACTCAGTCCATTTAATCTCCCCGTGATCTCAATCTCTGTCCATTTAACCTGCCCGTGATCTCACTTTCTGTCCATTTAACCTCCCTGTGATCTCATTTACTGTCCCTTGCACCTCCCCATGATCTCACTCTCTGTCCATTTAAATTCCCCGTGATCTCCCTCTACTCCCTTTAATCTCCCTGATTTAGCCCTCTGTCCCTTTAACCTCCCCGTGATCTCAGTCTCTGTCCCTATAACCTCCCGGTGATCTCATTCTCTGTCCCTATAACCTCCCTGATCTAGCTCTCTGTCCCATTAAACTCCCCGTGATCTCACTCTCAGTCCCTATAACTTCCACGAGATCCTACTCTCTGTCCCTTTAACCTTCCCGTGATCTCACTCTCTGTCCCTTTTACCTCCCCATCATCTCACTCTCTGTCCTTTTAACCTCCCCGTGATCTCAATCTCTTTCCATTTAACCTACCCGTGATCTCACTCTCTGTCCCTTTAAACTCCGCATGATCTCAATCTCTGTCCATTTAACCTGCCCGTGATCTCACTTTCTGTCCATTTAACCTCCCTGTGATCTCATTTACTGTCCGTTTCACCTCCCCGTGATCTCACTCTCTGTCCCATTAACCTCAGCGTGATCTCACTCTCTGTCCCTTTAACCTCCCCATGATCTCACTCTCTGTCCATTTAACTTCCCCGTGATCTCACTATGCCCCATTAATCTTCCCGTGATCTCACACTCTGTCCCTTTAACCTCCCCGTGATATCACTCACTGTCCCTTTAAACTCCCCGTGATCTCACTATCTGTCCCATTAACTTTCCCATGATCGCAATCTCTATCCCTTAAACCTCCCCGTGATCTCACTCTCTGTCCCTTTAACATCCCCGTGATCTCACTCTCTATCCCTTTAACCTCCCCATTATCTCAATCTCTGTCCCTTTAACCTCCCCGTGATCTCACTCTCTTTCCCTTTAACCTCCCCGTTATCTCAAACTCTGTCCCTTTAAACTCCTTGTGATCTCACTATCTGTCCCTTTAACCTCCCTGTGATGTCACTCTCTGTCCCTATAACCTCCCAGTAATCTCTATCTGTCCCTTTAACAACCACGTGATCTCACTCTCTGTCCCTTTAACTTCCCCTGATCGCACTCAATGTCCCTTTAACCTCACCGTGATATCACTCTCTGTCCCTATAACCTCCCCGCGATCTCACTCTCTGTCCCTTTAACGTACCAGTGATCTCACTCTGTCCCTTTAACCTCCCCGTGATCTCACTCTCTGTCCCTTTAACCTCCCCATGATCTCACTCTCTGTCCATTTAACTTCCCCGTGATCTCCCTCTCTGTCCCTTTAACGTCCCTGATTTAGCACTCTGTCCCTTTAACCTTCACGTGATCTCAGTCTCTGTCCCATTAACCTCCCGGTGATCTCATTCTCTGATCCCTATAAGCTCCCTGATCTAGCTCTCTGTCCCATTTAACTCCCCGTGATCTCACTCTCTGTCCCTTTAAAATCCCCGTGATCTCACTCTCAGTCCCTTTAACCTCCCCGTGATCCTACTCTCTGTCCCTTTAACCGCCCCGTGATCTCAATCTCTTTCCCATTAACCTCCCCGTGATCTCACTCTCAGTCCCTTTAAACTCCGCATCATCTCAATCTCTGTCCCTTTAATCTGCCCGTGATCTCATTCTCTGTCCCTTTAACCTCCCCTGATCTCAATCTGTCGCTTTAACCTCCCCGTTAACTCTCTCTGTCCCTTTAACCTCCCCGTAATCACACTCCCTGTCCCTTTAACCTCCCCGTGATCTCAGTCACTATACCTTAAACCTCCCCATGATATCACTCTCTGTCTCTTTAACCTCCCAGTGATCTCACTCTCTGTCCCTTTAACCTCCCCGTGATCTCACTCTCTGTCCCATTAACCTCCCCAGATCTCACTCTCTGTCCCTTAAACCTCCCCGTGATATCACTCTCTGCCCCTTTAACCTCCCCGTGATCCTACTCTCTGTCCCTTTAACCTCTCCGTGATGTAACACTCTGTCCCTTTAACCTCCCTGTGATCAAACTCTCTGTCCCTTTAATCTCCCCGTATTCTCACTCTCTGTCCCTTTAAACTCCGCATGATCTCAATCTCTGTCCCTTTAATCTGCCCGTGATCTCATTCTCTGTCCCTTTAACCTCCCCGTGATCTCACTCTGTCGCTTTAACCTCCCTGTTAACTCTCTCTGTCCCATTATCCTCCCCGTAATCTCACACCCTGTCCATTTACCTCCCCGTGATCTAAGTCTCTATACCTTAAACCTCCCCGTGATATCACTCTCTGTCTCTTTAACCTCCCCGCGATCTCACTCTCTGTCCCTTTAACCTCCCCATGATCTCACTCTCTGTCCCATTAACCTCCCCAGATCTCACTCTCTGTCCATTTAACCTAACCGTCATCTAACTCTCTGTCCCTTTAACCTCCCCGTGATCTCAATCTCTGTCCCTTTAACGTACCAGTGATCTCACTCTGTCCGTTTAACCTCCCCGTGATCTCAAACTCTGTCCCTTTAACGTCCCAGTTATGTTACTCTGTCCATTTAATCTTCCCATGATCTCAATCTCTGTCCATTTAACCTGCCCGTGATCTCACTTTCTGTCCATTTAACCTCCCTTTGATCTCATTCACTGTCCCTTTCACCTCCCCGTGATCTCACTCTCTGTCCCTATAACCTCCCCATGATCTCACTCTCTGTCCATTTAACTTCCCCGTGATCTCACTCTCAGTCCCTTTAATCTCCCTGATTTAGCACTCTGTCCCTTTAAGCTCCCCGTGATCTCAGTCTCTGTCCCTTTAACCTCCCGGTGATGTCATTCTCTGTTCCTATAACCTCCCTGATTTAGCTCTCTGTCCCAATTAACTACCCGTGATCTCACTCTCTGTCCCTTTAAACTCCCCGTGATCTCGCTCTCTGTCCCTTTTACCTCCCCGTCATCTCACTCTCTGTCCCTTTAACCTCCCCGTGATCTCAATCTCTTTCCCTTTAAACTCCCCGTGATCTCATTCTCTGTCCCTTTAACCACCCCGTGATCTCACTCTGTCGCTTTAACCTCCCCGTTAACTGTCTCTGTCCCTTTAACCTCCCCGTGTTCTCAGTCTCTATAACTTAAACCTCCCCGTGATCTCACTCTCTGTCTCTTTAACCTCCCCGTGATCTCACTCTCTGTCCCTATAACCTCCCCTTGATCTCAATATCTGTCCCATTGACCTACCTGTGATTTCACTCTCAGTCCCTTCAATCTCTCTGCGATCTCTATCTCTTTCCCTTTAACCTACCCATATTCTGACTCTCTGTCCCTTTAAACTCCGCATGATCTCAGTCTCTGTCCCTTTAATCTGCCCGTGATCTCATTCTCTGCCTCTTTAACCTCCGCGTGATCTCACTCTGTCGCTTTAACCTCCCCGTGATCTCACTCTACGTGCATTTAACCTTACCGTCATCTTACTCTCTGTCCCTTTAACCTCCCCGTGATCTCAATCTCTGTCCCTTTAATGTACCAGTGATCTCACTCTGTCCATTTAATCTTCCCGTGATCTCAATCTCTGTCCATTTAACCTGCCCGTGATCTCACTTTCTGTCCATTTAACCTTCCTGTGATCTCATTTACTGTCCCTTTCACCTCCCCGTGATCTCACTCTCTGTCCCATTAACCTCAGCGTGATCTCACTCTCTGTCCCTTTAACCTCCCCATGATCTCACTCTCTGTCCATTTAACTTCCCCGTGACCTCCCTCTCTGTCCCTTTAATGTCCCTGATTTAGCACTCTGTCCCTTTAATCTCCCCGTGATCTCAGTCTCAGTCCCTTTAACCTCCCCATGATCTCACTCTCTGTCCCATTAACCTCCTCAGATCTCATTCTCTGTCCCTTTAACGCACCAGTGATCTCACTCTGTCCCTTTAACCTCCCCGTGATCTCAATCTCTGTCCCTTTAACGTCCCAGTTATGTCACTCTGTCCATTTAATCTTCCCGTGATCTCACTTTCAGTCCATTTAACCTCCCTGTGATCTCTTTCACTGTCTCTTTCACCTCCCCGTGATCTCACTCTCTGTCCCATTAACCTCAGCGTGATCTCACTCTATGTCCCTTTAACCTCCCCATGATCTCAATCTCTGTCCCTTTAACGTACCAGTGATCTCACTCTGTCCCTTTAACATCCCCGTGATCTCACTCTCTGTCCCTTTAATCTCCCCGTGATCTCAATCTCTGTCCCTTTAACCTCCCCGTGATCTCACTCTATGTCCATTTAAACTCACCGTCATCTAACTCTCTGTCCCTTTAACCTCCCCGTGATCTCAATCTCTGTCCCTTTAACGTACCAGTGATCTCACTCTGTCCCTTTAACATCCCCGTGATCTCACTCTCTGTCCCTTTAATCTCCCCGTGATCTCAATCTCTGTCCCTTTAACCTCCCCGTGATCTCACTCTAAGTCCATTTAACCTCACCGTCATCTAACTCTCTGTCCCTTTAACCTCCCCGTGATCTCAATCTCTGTCCCTTTAACGTACCAGTGATCTCACTCTGTCCCTTTAACATCCCCGTGATCTCACTCTCTGTCCCTTTAACCTCCCAGTGATCTCACTCTCTGTCCCTATAACCTCCCCGTGATCTCAATCTGTGTCCCTTTAACCTACCCGTATTCTCACTCTCTGTCCCTTTAAACTCCATATGATTTCAATCTCTGTCCCATTAATCTGCCCTTGATCTCATTCTCTGCCCCTTTAACCTCCCCGTAACCTCACTCTGTCGCTTTAACCTCCCCGTTAACTCTCTCCGTCCCTTTATCCTTCCCGTAATCTCACACCCTGTCCCTTTTACCTCCCGTGATCTCGCTCTGTCCCTTTAACCTCCCCGTGTTCTCACTCTCTGTCCCTTTAACCTCCCCGTGAACTCACTCTTTGTCCCGTTAACATTCCCGTGATCTCAGTCTCTGTCCCTTTAAACTTCCCCTGATATCACTCTCTCTCCCTTTAACCTCCCCGTGATCTCACTCTCTGTCCCTTTAACCTCACCGTGATCTCACTCTCTGTCCCTTCAACCTGACCGTGATCTCACTCTCTGTCCCTTTTACTTCCCCGTGATCTCAGTCTCTGTCCCTTTAAGCTCCCCTGAACTCACTCTCTGTCCCATTAACCTCCCCTTGACCTCACTCTCTGTCCCATTAACCTTCCCGTGATCTCAATCTCTGTCCCTTGAACCTGCCCGTGATCTCACTCACTGTCCCTTTAACCTCCCCGTGATCTCAATATCTGTCCCATTAACCTTCCCGTGATCGCACTCTCTATCCCTTAATCCTCCCCGTGATCTCACTCTCTGTCCCTTTAACATCCCCGTGATCTCACTCTCTGTCCCTTTAACCGCCCTTTTATCTCAATCTCTGTCCCTTTAACCTCCTCGTTATCTCATTCTCCGTCCCATTAACCTCCCGTGATCTCAATCTCTGTCCCTTTAAACTCCTCGTTATCTCATTCTCAGTCCCTTTAACCTCCCCGTGATCTCCCTCTCTATCCCTTTAACCTCCCTCTGATCTCAGTCTCTGTCACTTAAAACAGCCCGTGATCTCACTCTCTGTCCTGTTAACCTCCCCCTGATCTCACTCTCTGTCCCTTTAACCTCTCAGTGATCTCACTCTCTGTCCCTTTAACCTCCCCATGATCTCACTCTCTGTTCCTTTATCCTGGCCGCGATCTCACTCTCTGTCCCTTTAACTTCCCCGTGCTCTCATTCTCTATCTCTTTAAGCACCACGTGAACTCATTCTCTGTCCATTTAACCTTCCCGTGATCTCACTCTTTATCCCTTTAGACACCCCGTGATCTCACTCTCTGTCCCTTTAAACTCCCGGTGATCTCACTCTCTCTCCCTTTAACCTCCCTGTGATCTCACTCTCTGTCCCTTTAACCTCCCCGTAATCTCACTCTCTGTCCCTTTAACCTCCCCGTGATCTCACTCTCTGTCCCTTTAACCTCCCCGTGATCTCACTCTCTGTCCCTTTAACCTCCCCGTGATCTCACTCTCTGTCCCTTTAACCTTCCCTGATCTCACTCTCTGCCCATTTAACTGTCCCCCGATCCCACTCTCTGTCCCGTTAATAGTCCCTGATCTCTCTCTGTCCCTTTAGCTGTCCGTGGTCTCACTCTTTGTCCCATTAACTGTCCCCCTGATCTCCGAATCAGTCCCTTTAACTGTCCCTGATCTGACCATCTGTCTCTATAACTGTCCCTGATCTCACTCTCTGTCCCTTTAACCTCCCAGTGATCTCACTCTCTGTCCCTATAACCTCCCCGTGATCTCAATCTGTGTCCCTTTAACCTACCCGTATTCTCACTCTCTGTCCCTTTAAACTCCATATGATTTCAATCTCTGTCCCATTAATCTGCCCTTGATCTCATTCTCTGCCCCTTTAACCTCCCCGTAACCTCACTCTGTCGCTTTAACCTCCCCGTTAACTCTCTCCGTCCCTTTATCCTTCCCGTAATCTCACACCCTGTCCCTTTTACCTCCCGTGATCTCGCTCTGTCCCTTTAACCTCCCCGTGTTCTCACTCTCTGTCCCTTTAACCTCCCCGTGAACTCACTCTTTGTCCCGTTAACATTCCCGTGATCTCAGTCTCTGTCCCTTTAAACTTCCCCTGATATCACTCTCTCTCCCTTTAACCTCCCCGTGATCTCACTCTCTGTCCCTTTAACCTCACCGTGATCTCACTCTCTGTCCCTTCAACCTGACCGTGATCTCACTCTCTGTCCCTTTTACTTCCCCGTGATCTCAGTCTCTGTCCCTTTAAGCTCCCCTGAACTCACTCTCTGTCCCATTAACCTCCCCTTGACCTCACTCTCTGTCCCATTAACCTTCCCGTGATCTCAATCTCTGTCCCTTGAACCTGCCCGTGATCTCACTCACTGTCCCTTTAACCTCCCCGTGATCTCAATATCTGTCCCATTAACCTTCCCGTGATCGCACTCTCTATCCCTTAATCCTCCCCGTGATCTCACTCTCTGTCCCTTTAACATCCCCGTGATCTCACTCTCTGTCCCTTTAACCGCCCTTTTATCTCAATCTCTGTCCCTTTAACCTCCTCGTTATCTCATTCTCCGTCCCATTAACCTCCCGTGATCTCAATCTCTGTCCCTTTAAACTCCTCGTTATCTCATTCTCAGTCCCTTTAACCTCCCCGTGATCTCCCTCTCTATCCCTTTAACCTCCCTCTGATCTCAGTCTCTGTCACTTAAAACAGCCCGTGATCTCACTCTCTGTCCTGTTAACCTCCCCCTGATCTCACTCTCTGTCCCTTTAACCTCTCAGTGATCTCACTCTCTGTCCCTTTAACCTCCCCATGATCTCACTCTCTGTTCCTTTATCCTGGCCGCGATCTCACTCTCTGTCCCTTTAACTTCCCCGTGCTCTCATTCTCTATCTCTTTAAGCACCACGTGAACTCATTCTCTGTCCATTTAACCTTCCCGTGATCTCACTCTTTATCCCTTTAGACACCCCGTGATCTCACTCTCTGTCCCTTTAAACTCCCGGTGATCTCACTCTCTCTCCCTTTAACCTCCCTGTGATCTCACTCTCTGTCCCTTTAACCTCCCCGTAATCTCACTCTCTGTCCCTTTAACCTCCCCGTGATCTCACTCTCTGTCCCTTTAACCTCCCCGTGATCTCACTCTCTGTCCCTTTAACCTCCCCGTGATC
>NW_027597711.1:0-68853 GCF_964194155.1 Cetorhinus maximus | reverse complement strand
CCTCCCCATTTCCTTTTTGAACACCCCCCACTGTTCCTCTGTAGATTTCCCCACAAGTAACTGTTCCCAGTCTACCTTGGCCAGATCCTGCCTTATTTTACTAAAATCCATTAAATTCGGACCAGTACCAGTCATTTCCCAAGTTTCACTGGTTTTTCCTGCATATCTAGATGATATCATGAAGTGACAGCTTGTAGATGAGGAAGAGGAGGAAGCACAGATCAATTCTTGGAGCACTCCTGAGATAATGTTCAGGGGTGGGAACAAAGTTATTGGTAGGCTATACACACGTAAGTATGAGAGGAATCAAGTTACAGCGCTTCTACCACACAATGCAGCTGACTGGGATGTTGGAGGAGCATGGTGCCTTTTATTGTGCCAAAAGCTGCAGTGCAAGAACTATGGAACAAACAGCCCACTTAACAGAATGCTGATTGACTTTTGAATTCACACATCTATTATCAGTACTTTTAGGATTCTTTCAGAATTTCCCTGAAATATTTTAATCTGTCTTGACCTATAATTAAGATTCTATTGATAGTTTACATCAGGAAATCCCCTGTTTGCTAATTGGTAAATAAACGCTTGCATATATAACAGCAGAATGATATACTGTGGTTGAAATACTGTGCTAGCTATCCTTTGTTTTTTTTAAACTACATTTATTTGTGTTATTAAACTTGCACAATATGTTAATGCTACACTTTTAGAATTTTTTTTGTGGAATCATTTTTTCTCTCACTTGTTTAACCACAGTTGCAGTAGGTAGGCATTGCTGTATACAGACATTACCCATTACAATTGTCCATTATCCCTACTACAATACTGAAATGGCTCTTATCAAAGTCACAAATGACATCCTCTGTAACCGTGACAAAGGTAAATTGTTCCTCCTCATCCTCTCAACCTGTCTGCAGCCTTTGACACAATTGATCACACCAATGTCCTCCAATGCATCTCTATTGTCGAGGTGCAGAGAAATTACTTCACTCAAAGGGTTGTGAATCTTTGGAATTCTCTATCCCAGACAGTTGTGGATGCGTCATCATTGAATACATTTAAGGCTGGAATAGACAGATTTTTGGTGTCTCAGGAAATTAAGGGATATGGGAACGGGCCGGAAAATGGAGTTGAAGCCCAAGATCAGCCTTATTGAATGATGGAGCAGGCTGATGTGCCATGTGGTCTACTCCTGCTCCTATTTCTTATGTTCTTATTTCTCATGTTCTGACCAGCCACTTCTTGTTGCTCCTGGGCAGCGTGTGTGGGAGTCCCAGCAGTCCCTTCCTCCTGAGATTGCTGCACCTGTCTTTGCGCAGCCAGGTGCTTCAGTCGCTCTCTCCTCTATCTTCTTCACTCTCTGTAGGCCACCAGGCATACAGCTAAGTCACCAAGCTCCATGCTACTGATGTCATCTTCCTGCGGCATGAAAGAGAGAGAGAAACACGTGGTTAGCATGGGTGAACTTTGCACCTTTCTTGGCCCTGTGTGATGTCCCCTTAACGCTTCCCAGACAGTGCTGGCCACCCCTCGGATGGCCACAGATGAGTGCGCTGCATGGCTGCCTTGTCAGCCTGTGAGATGGGGGAGACAGCTCCTAACCGGGCTGCTGAGATTGCAAAGGGCTGTGAGCACCTCCAGCAGTGACTGTTACATGGTCAGTGTTGTTGAAGAGATTGTACAATATGTGTAGCCCAACTGCTCTGCGGTCCAGTAAAGTTGGTGTGGACTCGCAGACTGTGCTGGGGTGGGGCGGGGGTTGGGGGTAGGGGGCCGGGTGGGGTGGTGGGGGGAGGTTAAGGGGCCAGCGGGGTACGGTCTGGAACACTTGGTGGCACTTTGGTGCCTCTGCATTGCTTGCGTGGGCGGGCAGGCTAAGAGCCCAACCCCAGTCATGTCACTGTGGCTGCACCTGAACTGTCTCAGTTGCAGAGGAATGGTCAGTTTATACAGGTATCCCCACTGCGTGGCCACTTCCCTTGCCTACCCTGCCCACCACCCCGATTTCTTGTGCACGGGATCCAAAGCCAGGGCAGCAGTTGCATGGAAAATTCAGGCCTTGGTTTCAGAGAGTGTCTGACCACAGGTCACCTATTGGTTTACATGGACTGTGTACTTGCTGTGAACATTAGAGTATAAGATAGCTTTTGTAACTTGTGTTATCCTTACAAGTCTGTATACATCTGTAAAGGTATAGCTCTGGGTGAAGGAGTATTCTAATATAGTTCGTCTTGTTTAATAACTGTTTTATTCTTTTGTTAAAAGTTCATCAGCTGACTCCTGTGACTCTGTTCAGTAGCCACCCTCCACGTATCTAAACAAAAAAATATAAGTTAGGACCTATCAAACTGGGTTCTACCCTGGGACCAGGCTTGTCCAGTAGTAAGATTAGCTGGGATCATAACAAATGACACCCAGCTCTACCTCATCACCACCTCTCTCAACCCTTCCACTGTCTCTAAATTGTCAGCCTGCTTGTCTGACACAGGACTTGATGAGCAGAAATTTCTTCCAGCTAAATATTGGGAAGACCGAAGCTATTGTCTTGGTCTCTGCCACAAACTCTGCTCCCTAGTCATCGACTCCATCTGTCTTCTTGGAAATTGTCTGAGAGTGAACCAGATCGTTCACAACCTTGGTGTTATATTTGACCACATGAGTTTTCAACTATTTATCCATGTGATCACTAAGATTACCTATTTCCATCTCCATAACATCACTGGCCTCTTCCACTCCATCAGCTCATCTGTTGCTGAAAGCCCCATTCACTCCTTAGTTGTATTGAGACTTAATTATTCCAATGCACATCTGGCTGGCCTCGTCTGTCTGTAAACTTGAAGTCATCCAAAGCTCCCCGTCTCCACACCCAACCCCCCTCATCCACTCTTTCTTTCTCTTGCTTAAAACCTATTACATCTCTACCTTTCCCAGTTCTAATGAAAGGTTATCAATCTGAGTTGTCAGTTCCATTTCTCACTCCACAGCTGCTGCCTTCCTTGCTGAACATTTCCAACATTTTCTGTTTTGTCATCCAAAACTCTGCTGCCCTTACCCTAAGCTGCACCAAATCCCCTTCACCCATCACCTGGTAAAGCAATACCTCGATTTTAAAATTCTCATCTATGTTTTCAAATCCCATCATGGCCTTGCCTTTCCTTATCTGTAATCTCCTCCAGCCCCAGAACCTTCTGACATATTTGTGCTCCTCTAATTCTGGCTTCTTGAGCACTGCAATTTTAATTGCTTCACCATTGGTGGCCATGCCTTCAGATGACTGGGTCCTAATGCCAGAATTCCCTCCCTAAACCTCTTACTTTACTTTCCTCCTTTCGGACATTCCTTAGAACTTGGAAAAACTCAGCAGGTCTGACAGCATCTGCGGAGAGGATACAGTTAACGTTTCGAGTTCATGTGACTCTTCATCAGAAGTTCTGATGAAGAGTCATACGGACTCGAAACGTTAACTGTATTCCTCTCCGCAGATACTGTCAGACCTGCTGAGTTTTTCCAGCTATTTTTGTTTTTGTTTCAGATTCCAGCATCCGCAGTATTTTGCTTTTATTCCTTAGAACCTACCTCATCGACAAAGCTTTTTTGCCCTAATATCGCCTTATGTGGTTCGGTGTCATATTTTGTTTTATAATGGTCCTGTGAAGCGCATTGGGCATTTTATTATGTTTAAGGCATTAGTTAAATGCGAATTATTGTGGTAGTACAATTCAGGAGCTGTACCTTTATGATAACCTGATCAGAAAATGCTGGAATACAATTGGTCAATTATAACTTGTTCTGGTGAAGGAAGCTGTAAGAAAAAAATAATTTTTATTCTTGTAAAAATTTTTTGTATTTTGTGCTGCTGGGGATAAGTTCATGGCCAGGATTTTATGTCCGCAGAGCAGTCCTGACGAAGTGTTAAATGGCGCACGATGACATCGGGAGGATGTCCCGACGTCATCACGCTGCCTCGTGATATTTCAATCGGTGGGCACCTGTGCAAATCAGAACTGCACCCTCCGACAATTAAAGGGCCAGTTAAAAGTAAATTTAGAAGGCAACTGTCTCCGATTTTGAGTGACCCTTGCGCTTTTACGCTCGGTGCACATGCAATTCGGCCAGGCAGACTTCACATTTTTCATGATTTCTATATGTGGGGTGGGATAAAAGGCACACAGGATCTTGGCAAAATGAGCAGGTAGGAGTTTTTATCGGATTTGGTTGGAGTTAGGCTATTGAGAGTTTTTGGCATTTTTCTTGTGTTCCGGAGGTGTCTCTGATTTCTCAGCATTTACAAGGGCTTTCTTCCGAGAGGCCTCTTCAGTGTACAATCCTATGCAATCATCTTGAAGAGTATCGGAATTGTTTATTCTGCTGGAGTGATCTCTTCAGAACAGGAGGAGAGGGACAGAAGAAAGAGGAGGGCAGGTGTCCGCAGGCACCGTCTCATAATGCGACCTGTGGAAAGAGAGGCAGGGCCAGCAAGAAGGACAAGACAGAAGGGTCCGCCAAATACACCATTATCCAGCAGGCAGAGTTTACAGGCAGTGCTATTGCTACCTGGACATGTCTGTGGTCCATTGCCGAAGGAGGCTCTGCCTCTCCAGGGACACAGTGACCTCCGTATGTAAGATAATTGGCCCTGAAAGTCCTGAGAGTCTTAAGGCCTCTCTGGTCTCTCTGCCTCCCTTGGGATCCTTACTTCGGCATTCTGCTCCTCACCTTGGGGCTCCTCCAGCTCCTCCTCAGACCCAGCACTTGAGTCATCCTCTGCAACCTGTGTTACAGCATCGCCTTCTTCATCCTCCAGTGGGCGCGCCCTTGACAGAGCCAGATTCTGCAGGCATAGCAGACTACCACAATAAGTGAGATGCGCTCAGGAGGATATTGAAATGCTTCCCCTGATCAGTCCAGGCAGTAGAACCTAACCTTGAGTTGCCTTATGGTCATCTCAATTACCGCCTTTGTGGAGGCATAACTTTGATTGTAGCTCTCCTTGGCTTCTGTCCTTGGATGTCTCATTGATGTCATGAGCCACCTTTTCAGCGGGTAGCCTTTTTTCCCAAGGAGCCAACTATCCAAGCGATCTGGAGCGATGAATGCCTTGGCAACTGGGAGTGACAGAGGATGTAGGCATCATGATAGCTTCCTGCATACCTGGCACTGGCCTACAAAAGCTGAGGCAGTGCTCATGCTCTGCACCGACTCCTCCACAACAGAGACCATGGCACGCATACCCTTATGGATCTCTGCCAGGTCATCCAGAACATCCCACTGGACATCCAGCATCTGCTGCCTAATGGACGACTCCAGAGGCTCATCATCTGCCTTTGACTGAGCATTATTCTGGTCCCTAGCAGTCCTCCGACTGCTGATGCCCTTGGCACTTTCTGCCTCTGCCTGCTCTTCAAGCGAGTTTGAAGTGCCCTCACCGCAGTGCTCCGACATTCTAGCCGAGGATCTAATGCCCACCGTGGCTGATATCTGTGCTGGTGCCTGGTTCAGAGAGTGGGTGTGACGCAGGTGCATGTGAAACCTGGCGGTCCCCTGGAATTAGGGGAGCTCTTCGGGATCCTGCAATTGAGTGCATACTGGCGAATCTAAAGGAGAACAACAACATGTCATTAGCTTAAGTCATCACACTGTCACTGTGCATGCCAGGCACCCATCATCTTTCAATGATCCATGGGGAATCCAGTTTTAAAGCTCCCAACAATGATGAGACTACACAAGAACATTTGCACCATCCGAAACTCTCACCTCTGTGCACAGCACTCTTACCTTCATCTGACACCCCAGCCTCTCTGGTTGGTTGACCGAGGTGCGTGGCGTCTCTCCAGCTCCAAGGTATCCTGCTCAAGTTTGGATAGGGTTAGGAGGTTTGGTGGGCCTCTGCCTGTCCGCGACCTTTCAATGTTGTTATGGGTGTCTTCTCATGAAAAAACAGAGGAGCATTGACTAGTCCACTCTCTACCTGCAGCACCATTGCAGCCTGGCCAACCCCACCTGAGGAACACCTTGCAAGGCACTTCTGAGTTGTTGCCCTTGAGCCGCACTCAGTCTAAGCAGCAAGGGCTCACCCACTTGGCCAGCTTCGGCGTCATTGACAGTTGGCATTCAGGCTCTAACACCCCTAAGCTCCACAGGGGTATGGCCAGACCTTAACATTTCAATATACTGATCCGTGCCAACACGGTACTTACCCTTTCTGAGTGCAGCAGATCGTTAAACCTTTTGCAGCACTGCACCCATGTGCACTGCACAATGTTGTGGCTGCTGACTTGCGCTGCCACTTCCTCTCAAACTCTTTTTGTTAGGTGTGATGGCCTCCTCCTTCCATCTCTGGGGACAAGGATATCCCTCCTGGCAGCCACCTCCGCCAGGAGAACTGCGAAGCATTCATCCGAAAACTGGGGGTCTGAGTGCCCACCCGACCTGCCCTCCCGCCTAATGCCTCCAGCCGCATGTGATGCCATAACTTCAGTGTTCACAACGCAGAAGATATGTTCTTCCCTGGCAGCTTTCAAGGAGCTGTCTGTGCCATTTTTAAACTGGCTGCCAGGTCGCAATTGGACCCGGCGGCCAACAGGCCCCTGCCCCTTTCTGACCATTGGGAGGACGCGTCTCATGCTAGGCTGGCCTTAATTGGCCAGCCAGTGTGAAATCGTGGTTGGTGGCTGATTGAAGGCAGTGGCCCATTTTCCGACTGGTCACAGGCCCGCCAAATGCGCCTGCCCGCCAAGGATAAAATTCAGGCCTATGTTTTGACGGATTGATTTGTAGTACCATCTTTTATTATTGTTATTCTCTATTGTTATTATTATTATTATTATTATTATATTCTCTAGATTTATTCTTATGGACACTTTGTCAAAATTGCCTCTGTGTCAGAGGTTTTGGTTTCAAGTTGCTCTCCCGGACTTAAGCTCAAAAATCAAGGCTGGCCCTCCAGTGCAGTACTGAGAGAGTGCTGCACTGTTGGAGGTGTCATCTTGAGGATGAGTCGTTAAAACCAAGGCCCGCCCTCTCAGAAGGATGTAAAAGATCCCTTGGCACTATTAAAAGATGAGCAGTGGAGTTATCCCCAGTGTCCTGACCAATTATTCATCCCTCAATCAACATCATACAAAAAAATCAGATCATCTGCTCATTATCACATTGCTGTTTGTGGAAGTGCACTGTGTGAAAATCAGCTACCATACTTACTACATTACACCAGTAACTATACTTCAAAACTACTCGCTGGCTGTAAAGCACTTTGAGATGCCTGTAGGTCACGAAAAGCGCTAAATAAGTGCAAGTCTTTTATCATCTTCTTTTCAAATTAGTCAGTATGGCATATAGTTAGACAGACTATTTAAACTAAATTCCCAGGCTACAATCAAGGATTCTGACCTTTGCAGCTGTTTAAGTTCTTAATTTGACAGAGCCTTCTGTGTTATGACTTTTTTTGGCTTTATTCATTCTTGGGCTTTGGACATTTCTGTTAAGGTTGATGTTTATTACCCATCCCCAGTTGCCTTGATGGTGGGCCTCCTTCTTTAGCCACTGGTAATGCTTTGATATTATTGTTGTAGTACAATTCAGGACCTGTACCCTTTTGATAATCTGATCAGAGTGCAACATGATCTATGTAGATAATTTGAATATTATTGCACTTTCTGTGATGGTCATTTTGAAATGTATTGTAATGTTCTTTTAGATATTGTATGAATAAAGTATATTTTTGCAAAAAAATAATTATCAGAAAATGCTGGAAATACAGTTGCTCAATTATAACTTGTTCTGACAAAGGAAGCTGTAAGAAAAAAATGTATTTTCATTCTTTTTTAAAATGTTTGTATTTTGTGCTACTGGGGACAGTTACTGTTTTAAGAGATGGATTTGCAGTCCCTACCATCTTTTACTATTGACAACGATGGACCACATCGTGGTCTGAGTGACTTGTTAGGCTACTTCGGAGGGCAGTTAAGAGTCAACCACTTTGGTTTGGAACTGGAGTCACATTTGGGTCAGGTAAAGAGAGGGGGAGTTGGAGAGAGTGAGGGGGGGTTGGAGAGAGAGAGGGGGGGTTGGAGAGAGAGAGGGGGGGTTGGAGAGAGAGAGAGGGGTGTTGGAGAGACGGGGGGTTGGAGAGAGGGGGGGTTGGAGACAGTGAGGGGGGTTTGGAGAGAGAGAGAGGGGTTGGAGAGAGAGAGAGAGGCGTGGTTGGGTAGAGAGAGGGGTGTTTGAGAGTGAGAGGGGGGGATGGAGAGAGAGATGTTGAGGATGTGTGTTAAACAGTGTTTTAGTAAATATTTTGTATGTGAATTAAACACTTACTGGTTCAACGTCTGTCTCTTGACTTTGACAAGAATATTTGTCCAATTCATCATGAAAGGAGAGGGGTGAATTGTTCTCTTGGAGCAGAGGTGCCTAAGAGGAGATCTGATAAAGGTGTGTAAAATCATGAATGGCGTAGAGTAAATAAAAAGCTATTTTACAGTGACTGAAGGATCACTAAAGAGAGGGTATAGATTTAAGGAGATTGTCAAAAGAACTAGAGGCAACATGGGGAAAATCTTAACATGAGTGGTTAGAATTTGGAATATTTGGACTACCCTAATAGGATGGTGGATATAAATGCATTGGATCCTTCAAAAGGAAACTTGGCAAATAATTGAAAAAGAAAATACTTCAGGATATGAGAAAAGAGCAGGGTGTGGGACTTCTAGTTTGCTCTTCGAAAGAGCCAGTGCAGACTTGGTGGGTCAAAAGATCTACTTCTGTACTGTACTGTTCTATCATCCTTTGATCCTATGAATACAAAGGTGAGACGTAATACAGTCCAGCAGTCAATGTACAGAGTAAGGATTCTGTGTTATGACACTGGGGTCAGTGACCTGCATATTGAGCAGAACAGATGTGCTTCAAATTGTCTGCTTAAAAGAGTGATTAGTGATGCTGAACCCAAACAGAATATGTAATAACCAGAAAATGTGAGTTACGCATATACACCATAACTTGCTTTTCCTCTTTATACGCTGACTTGCTGAGTACTTGTAGTACTTTGCATTTTTTCCCCAAATTTATAACATTTGCAAGTTTAAGAAAAATTGATAACCTGCCTTTAGCAGCACATCCTGAGGATTAATAAATATTCTACATGATATATCTGCTCACTTCATTGGATGAATTTGTGCTTTACTATCAATCGTTCTCAGACTTGATGGATATTGAATGCATATTTCATAGAACATGTTGCAATTATTGTATTACATGTAATTGCCTTGAGAAACAAACATCTACTGGCTCTTCAAAGAAGAAAGGGTCTGCTGGATGATGTGGTATGGATTATCTCTAGCTCATGGAATTTCAATCTTGTTGATCGTCAGAAAAATTGTTTCCTCATTAGATTGTTTCCCTTCTAACACCTTAACTTGGTACCAAAGACCCCTCCTTTTTAGTACAAAGTGTACATTAAACAATTTTTTTTGATTGTGACTATTTGGTTTTAAACACAAATCTAAACTACCCAATTGATAGACTGTTTTAAAGCAGCAAATGCTGGGTCGCAAATGTTACTACAGTATCATGTTGAATTTGTATCAACTGGACTCTAAATTTTATATTTTATATACTTTCAAAAATTTTAGTTGTTGCACATGCTACCTGTTATTTCTAGTTCAGGTAGTCAGCAGATAACCTGTGAAAAATAAGGATATAAGAATTTATAGAGTGGATAAGGGGTGGTAGGGCCCAATCAGCTATTTTTAAAAAATCTCAATTTCATCTACCTGTTCTTTCAGCATGCGTCTCAATCATAATCTTGCAGAAACTCATTTAATTGCCTCTTGAATCCATTTATATTGTCTTCTTCAATGGCCTTCCCATGTAATTTACTTCAAACATTCATCTTTATTGTAAAAACATTCCATTTGCATTCATTTCTTTTAGCTTGTGTTTCTCAGTATTTGAATCTTTCACCATAATAAGTCATTTTCCTGGATCAAATTTGTAATCCACTCACAATCTTGAAATACTATTTCAAAGAAAAGAAACCCAATTTGCTCTTCGATCATAATTTAATTCCTGAAACCAGATGATATAATTTTAATGCTTTATGTAGCAACGATTTAACCTCTGATATATTTTGTCTTTACGTTAATGTAACTAGGTGCCTTATTTGTCCTTTTCAATTCAGCCAAGAACTCTATTTATGTTGCATATATTTATGCAGAATATACTAGATCTCTTCCTTGATGAATAGACTATATGAATATTCCATTTAATTTAACCTCTTGTTTTTATTTTGTTTGCATATTGAGTATTTTTCAATTTATGTGCATTGAAATGCATCTGCCACCTGTTAATCCAGTTGCATAAAAGATTCAAGTTCTTATGAATCTGGTTGCATTGTTCTTCATTATATACTCTGTCTTCTTTGCAAGTTTGGTGTTAAAAATTAAACTTTCCTTATTCAGTTTATCAATATATATTTTAAATAGGAAGAGTCCCAAAAGTTTTAACACGCTACACCTAATTTGTTTCCAGTTGGCAAGTGCCCATTTGTGGTCACCCTCTATTTTCTATTTTTAACTAACTATCCGTGATCATACTTAATGCATTATGACACCTTTAAATTTGGGCCCTACCCAAGTCTTGTACATAACATCTAGGCTGACATTCCAGTGTATTTCTGTTAAGATGCCATTTGTTCCACGTGATGGGTAAAATGGTTACTGCTTTAAAGACTTTATTTGCATATCATGACATCAGAGGTCACATGAATTTAGCAAACCACAGTGCACAGAGATATTTATCCAAACATCCCCCTTTTCATAAAATTTCAGTTCATAAAAAAAGGTTGCATGTGCGATCATGTGCAAGTTACTGCACACACATAGTCCATAAAGAAAATTATCATTCATGAACAAAAAACAGTTTGTTCCTTCCAGTATGTCTATCCCTACACATGCATTGCACAGGTAGGGTGAAATTTAATGCCCTCCCCCGAGGTGAGTTCGGAGGTGGGGGGGAGGATGGGGGTAATTTAATCTGGCGAGAAGATGCTGGGTGGGGACCCCGTTGCGTTTCCATCTCAGTACTGATTAAGTCTGGGGGTGGAAGACTCACGGACGGCTTTCCTGCCCCGCCGCTAATTGTCATGATTGCTTGTGGGCTCCCAGGGGAGTGGGAGGGATATCCTTCAAAGGCTCTTAGTGCCTGATCGAGAGACCTGGCATCAGGAAAGGGGTGCCTGCTGAGAGTCAGCTCCATGGCCTTGCTACCGACCCTCCTGCCCCTCTCCTCTTCCGCGACCCCCACCCTGTGACCCCCATACCGCCCTCACACACCTGTAGCCTGGGTCCCTCCTCAATCCTAAGCCTCTGGTAGGAACAGTGCTGGTAGCTACCATGCTCCTCCTGTGGCAGAGCCTGCAATGGCCTGGCAATTCTTGGGGACAGTATTTCCTCCCTCTGGGTTCTTGATCCACTGCTTGCCACTTAAGTGCCTGGACGAGACCCTCACCACTTGCATTAAACGCTGGCCATAATCTCAAGAGTGTTCAGGTCTTTTTATGCTACCCATGTGAGTTGTTGGTTTTTCATCTTGCCTCTGCTGGTTCCTAGGGTGACGTTGCTTCTCTGGGGAATGTTGTTGCAGTGGTGAGTGTTGCTGCTGTGATAACTGTTGCTGTTGATGCATTGCATTGGTTGGGGAATGGTTGACCTCTGGGACTGATGGTTGTTCATTTCCTTGCTCTGTCGGCGAAATCCCAAGATATCCTATAAGTATATCAATGGGAAGAGGATAACCAGGGAAAGAGTAGGGCCCATTAGGAACCAAGGGGGCAATCTATGGGTGGAGCCAGAGGACATCGGTAGAGTGTTGAACGAATACTTCACATCCGTCTTCACCCAAGAGAATGAGGATGAAGGTATGGAACTCGGGGAGAGAGACTGCGAGGTTCTTGAGCAAATTGATATAGGGAGTGACAAGGTATTGGAGGTGTTGGCAGGCTTAAAAGTGGACAAATCTCCAGGTCCGGATGATTTGTGTCCCTGACTTCTGAGGGAGGCAAGGGAGGAGATCACAGGGGCTCTGACCCCTGCGATCTCCTAATTCCTCTCTGGCCAGGGGGAGGTGCCAGAGGACTGGAGAACAGCTAATGTGGTTCCGCTATTTAAGAAGGGTTGTAGAGGTAAGCCAGGGAACTACAGGCCAGTGAGTCTCACATCAGTGGTAGGGAAACTATTGGAGAAAATTCTGAAGGGGAGAATCTATCTCCACTTGGAGAGGCAAGGTTTGATCAGGGATAGTCAGCATGACTTTGTCAGACGGAGGTCATGCCTAACAAATTTAATTGAATTTGTTGAGGAGGTGACCAGGTGTGTAGATGAGGGTAGTGCAGTTGATGTAGTTTATATGGATTTCAGCAAAGCCTTTGACAAGGTCTCACATGGGAGATTTATAAAGAAGGCAAATGCACATGGGATACAGGGTAACTTGATAAGGTGGATTCAAAATTGGCTTAGCTGTAGGAGACAGAGGGTGATGACAGAAGATGTTTGTGGTTGTGACGATAGGTTTGATTTCATCATGTATGATTGAGGGGACAACTTCTTTACGCAGGTCCCAAGTTGCCAAGTGGGCTGGCATTTGTTGAGTGTGTTTGAGCTCTGGCTCTCCAACTCACAGCTCTGGCAATATTTTGGAAGCTTTATCAAAGTAAAATTTGGCCTTCTTTCATTTCACTTTGATCTTATAACTCACTCCTGTTACTACTTCTGGCTTCAGTAGATTTTTAGCTATTGGAACTGGCGTCTAGGTGCAGTGTGACATTAGTCATGGAACTGGACTACTTTCCATGTCATCAATAGGTGTGCTTCTCCATTCTAAGATTGCCTTGTAACATCTGTGCTGGATCTAATTGATTTTTTTGATGATCCTTTTGGCAATTTTCACTGCTGCCTCAGCCTTTCCATTTGACTGAGGATAGTGTGGAGATGATGAGTTAAATTTCCCAATCATTTATGAAGTGTCTGAATTCTATGCTTGTGAATTGAGGGCCTTTGTCACTCATCACAATGTTGGGAATGTTGGAAAGGTGGTGGCGGTGTAGTGGTATTATCACTGGACCAGAGATCCAGGGTAATGCTCTGGGGACCCAGGTTTGAATCCCATCATGGCAGATGGTGGAATTTGAATTCAATCTGGAATTAGAATGAAACCATTGTCTATTGTCGTAAACACACATCTGGTTCACTAATGTCCTTTAGGGAATCTGCTGTCCTCACCTGGTCTGGCCTGCATGTGACTCCAGACCCACAGCAATGCGGTTGACTCTTAAATATCACTCAATTGTATCTACGAAGTCTAAGAGGAATGAAACGGGACTGACCACTTGGCATTGACCTAGGCACCGGAAGTGACAATAGCAAATTTAGCCCTGTCAACCCAGCAGAGTTCTCCTTACTAACATCTGGGGGCTGGTGCCAAAATTTGGATAACTGTCTCACAGACTAGTCAAGCAATAGCCTTACATAGTCATACTCACGGAATCATACCTTACAGACAATGTCCCAGACACCACCAACACCACTCCTGGGTATGGTCCCACCGGAAGGACAGGCCCAGCAGGGGTGGCGGCACAATAGTATACAGTCAGGAGGGAGTTGCCCCGGGAGTCCTCAACATTGACTCCAGACCCCACAACGTCTCATGGCATCAGGGCAAACACGGGCAAGGAAACCTCCTGCCGATTACCGTGTACTGCCCCACCCCCCTTGTTCAAATCAGTTCTCCTCCATGTTGAACACTACTTGGAAGAGGCTGGCAAGGGCGCAGAATGTACGCTGGGTGGGGGACTTCAATGTCTATCACCAAGAGTGGCTCAGTAGCACCAGTACAGACCGAGCTGGCCGAGTCCTAAAGGACATAGCTGATAGACTGGTTCTGCAGCAGGTGGTGAGGGAAACATCAGGAGGAAAAAACATACTTGACCCCAACCTACCTGCTGCAGATGCATCTGCCCAGGTATGCCCTGTACACAAAAAGCAGGGCAAATCCAACCTGGCCAATTACCACCCCGTCAGTGTACTCGCGATCCTCAGTAAAGTGATGGAACAGGTCATCATCAACAGTGTTATCAAGTGGCACTTGCTTAACAATAACCTGCTCACTGATGCTTAGTTTGGGTTCCATCAGGGTCACTCAGCTCCTGACCTCATTACGCCTTGGTTCAAACATAGACAAAAGAGCTGAAATCCCGAGGTGAGGCGAGAGTGACTAAACTTGACATCGAGGCAGCATTTGACCGAGTGTGGCATCAAGCAGCCCAGGACATCACTGCAGGAGTTCCTCAGGGCAGTGCCCTTGGCCCAACCATCTTCAGCTGCTTCATCAATGACTTTCCTTCCATCATAAGGTCAGAAGAGAGCATGTTCGCTGATGATTGCACAATGTTCAGCAATATTTGCGACTCCTCAGACACTGAAGCAGTCCATGCTCAAATGCCACAAGACCTGGACAATAACCAGGCTTGGGCTGCAAAGTGGCAAGTAACATTTTTGCCACACAAGTGCCAGGCAATGATCATCTCCAACAAGAAAGAATCTAAACATTGGCCCTTGACATTCAATGGCATTACCATTGTTGAATCCCTCACGATCAACATCCTCGGGGGCTACCATTGACCAGAAATTGTACTGGACTATCCATATAAATACTGTGCCTACACGAGCAGGTCAGAGGCTAGGAATCCTGTGGTGAGTAACTCAACCTCTTGAATCCCCAAAGCCTTTCCACCATCTACAAGGCACAAGTCAGGAGTGTGACGGAATACTCTCCACATGCCTGGCTGAGAGCAGCTCCAACAACATTCAAGAAACTTGACACCATCCAGGACAAAGCAGCCCACTTAATTGGCACCCCATCCTCAAAAAATTTCACTCCCACCACCACCGATGCACAGTGGCCACAGTGCTTACCACCTACAAGTTGCACTGCGGGAACTCACCAAGCCTCCTTAGACAGCACCTTCCAAACCCATGACCACTATCATTTAGAAGGACAAGGGCAGCAGACAGATGGGAACGCCACCACTTGGAAGGTCCCCTCCCTCCCACTGACCATCCTGACGTGGAAATATATCACCACTCCTTAACTGTGGCTGGGTCAAAATCCTGGAACTCCCTCCCCAACAGCACTGTGGGTGTACCTACACCACATGGACTGCAGCGGTTCAAGAAGACAAGGGCAATTAGGGATGGGCAATAAATGCTGGCCTAGTCAGTGACGCTCACATCCCATGAACAAATTTAAAAAAATGATGACTCAAGTGTGCTTTCAGGTATTCTACAATTTCACTAGTTAGCATTGACATTTATTACAAGCACTGCACTGGCTGATGTGGTCCTAATCTCATTGCTCATGTTTGGCTGGTAGAGCAGACCCCTTGCCTTCCTCAGACTAGACTTGATTCTATGATGGCTTGTGTGGATGTGCTTCAACATCCCTTTTTCTCATCTCCTTAGGGATAATGACTCTTGTCCCTTTGTACAAGATGCCATCTTGGATGACCACTTCATCTCTGTCTGCACAGTAGTCTCTTATAGCAACAGGTCTGTCCTGCTTGTTTCAGGCCATCCTTTCACCACAACTTCCTGTAGCGCTTAAAGAGTTGCATCTCGTTGTGTAGTTTTCTTGATCTGAGCAAAACTCCTGCCTGTCAGGGTCTGTTCAGCAGTCAATGGGTTGGTGTGATGCGAAGCACTGCAACTCTTCTGGTAAGCAAAGGGTTAGCAGTTCAAGCCTTTGACTTGTTTTAACTGAGATAAGGGGATTTTGCTTAGCGTTCAAGTCTTCTTTCTTTTTATTGTTTTGGATTCTCAGTTTCGTTTGTCCTCTTGAATTGAGCATCCTACCATCATGGATCCTCAACTTTACCTTTGACGGCTTCATTTTTGCATCACCACCATGTGCAACTTCACGCAAGTCTGCAAAGCTCACGATGTTGCACGTAACACTAGTGTCGATATGCACATTCACTTGATGGTCTCCTTCTACAGTCATAATTCCAACAGTAACAAACCACTTTCTACCTCGAGACTTGATGACACTAATTTGTTCCAGGTTGATTCATCAGAATTATTATCAGACATCTCTCCACCAATCATCTTTATGGGCTTACTTTTCTTCTTTCCAGCAAAACACTTGCGTGCAAAGTGGTTCAGTTTCTTGCAGTTAGAACATTGCTTTCCTCACACTCGACATGCTTCCTTTACTTTCTTGTGGTGTCCTCCACAATATTTACATCTGGTACTCTGGCTTTGATCTTTCTTCTAGTTGTCTTTAAATTGTCCTTCCTTTTAATCATTGACTTGTGCTTAGAAGGCTTGCACCACCTCTCAGCATAATACAAAGCCTCATTAGTTCTCCCGTCAATACTCTGCAGTTAATGATTAGCCATCTCAGAGCTTCTGCATATGTCAATAGCTTTGAGAGTGAGTTTCTCTTCTCCCAGCAAAGTGCTCTCACAGTAGGATCTGTGAGATCCTGAGGCAATCCTATTTCTGATCCAACCATCACCCCTTGACATACAGTGGCATTACCAAAGCTGAATCCCCCACTATCAACATCCTGAGGGTTACCATTGACGAGAAACTGAACTGGGCTAGCCATATAAATACTGTTGTTGCAAGAGCAGGTCAGAGGCTAGGAATCCTGCAACGAGTAACTCACCTCCTGACTCCCCAAAGGCTGTCCGCCATCTACAAGGCACAAGCCAGGAATGTGATGGAATACTCTCCTCTTGCCTGGCTGAGTGCAGCTCCAACAACATTCAAGAAACTTGACACTATCCAGGACAAAGCAGCCTGCTTGATTTGTACCCCTTCCACAAACATTCACTTCCTCCAGCACTGATGAACAGTGGCAGAGTGTGTACCATCTACAAGATGCACTGCAGAAACTCACCAAGGCTCCTTAGGCAGCACCTTCCAAACCCACGACTGCTATCGTCTAGAAGAACAAGGGCAGCAGATACATGGGAACACCACCACCTGGAAGTTCCCCTCCAAGCCACTCACCATCCTGACTTGGAAATATATCGCCGTTCCTTCACTGTCTCTGGGTCAAAATCCTGGAACTCCCTCCCTAACAGGACTGTGGGTATACCTACACAATGTGGACTGCAGCGATTCAAGAAGGCAGCTCACCACCACCTTCTCAAGGGCAACTAGGGCTGGACAATAAATGCTGGCTCAGCCAGTGATGCCCACATCCCATAAATGAATAAGAAAAACAGCCTTTATTTGCCCATACTCTCAAGATTCAACTAGACGTATCAGTGCAGTCACATAATGATCAATATTCTCCCTCTTTTTCTGAGTTCTGGTATTAAACACATAGCATTCATAAATGACATTGGTAGAGGGTTCAAATTGGATCTTCAAGGCCTCCAAAATTTCACATCATGCTTTCCTGCTCCAGGGTGAGGTCTAGGGTGCAATACAGTTTGTAGCACTGCTTGCTCATCACTGATAACAGATATGCCCTCTTATTTGTTCAGATTTTTTTCTTCAATTCTGTGGGAATCTCATAATTCTAGAAGAATTACCAATTGCCTCTCAAGTCTCCCTTCATCTCTATAGGAGCAGGTACTGGAATATTCAAATCCATAATAAATTCATCCAGCTGAATTTATGGATTGTTAATGGTATGTTAATTATATTGTTAAGATACACAGGTGAAGGGCATTGTTTAATTAAGTACTTAGAGCACTTATAAAAGGAGACTGCTGGCTCTGTAGTTTTGACATCTGAGGAGGAGGACAATGAGGAAGATGAAAGCAGGAGCGGGAGCAGGAGGAGGCAGCAGCCTCTGTCCAGGGTCATGGAGATGATACGGAGGGGCAGAGTGCAGCAATGGGAGACCACCTGAGGGGCAGATCCTTGTAGCCATGACAGATTCTTTACAGGAGCCTCTTAATTCTGAGTAGATTCTCCTAGGTTCTTGAAATGTCACCAATTGCATTAGCCCGTTCCTGGTGAGCAGCTTCTACATAATAAACTTTTAACATGGAAGCCACACATCTTCAGAGAAATTCCCACCTCCAATGGGAGAAAAAACCAATAGCACATACTGAAAGGCAGTGCCATCAATGTGGCTGAAACCATGACCATCATAACCCTTGGCCTCAATATACAACTTGAAGTTCTTCACAACCTGGAACTTGCACATGTTAGAGGCTGCCAATGAGCCAGAGAAAACACCACCTTGTACCAAGTCAAACCTTGCCCACTATGCAAAGAGTGCCAGTAGGATGCGTGACTTTAGACCCAGGACCTTCAGATATGATTGTATGTGCTGGCGGTACTGCAGCAACTACACATTGTGCAGGGTGATGCCACACATGTGTTTACTACTCCTTTTACAAGTTTCCACATAATCTGTCCACCACTATCTGCTCAGTGTCAGCTGTGTGTAACATCTACCACATGCAATGCTGTCAAAGACCTTTGCCTCCTGTGAACTCACAGCCTCTACCACCTAGTAGTGAAGAAACCACACAAGCGTGCTTCCCTGGAGCATTCATGGCATCTTGACATGCGGGAAATCCACTTAAGTTACTGTCTAACAATCACGTACAGATGACTGCCTCAAGCATAGCATTCGTGCTTAAAGTGTACCTGATAAACTCCATCTGAATTTTGAGTCTGATCATTGATCCTCGCTTAAAGACAATCATTGATGGTCAAGAAATGCTGCAAGGAGCATTTCATCTACAACCCTTGTTGACCTTATCTGAAGGTCTGGAGAAGGAAACAGCCTTCCACTGCTGGACATGCATGGCCCTTGCTCCTGATAGTGTCAGTGAGAGATGAACTTCAGCATGCAGTCTTCAATGCTAATCATAAGAAACTCCTTTATTCTGTAAACATTTTCATTGAGGGTATTCGTGTATAAAAGCAGACCAAAAACAAACCAGGGTGAACCCATCAGTCATTGAGACAACAGGGTGCCCTGTGCTCACAAATGCTCGTACATAGTGTCCCCTCCTTGTTGTGGCCGGGAGGAGGTGGAGGCAGGCTGTTCAATTGTCCTACTAAACGGCATTGAGGAGCATGGCCTCAAAATGCAGGGACCTGTTGACTGCAGCCTCTACATTTCTGCAGGGGCAGCCATTGCCACTGGGACAAGGAGAGCAGATGAGGATTCTGGCAGATTGGCCGGGAAGTTCGAAGATGAGGGTGCTGACATACTCTCAGAACCTTCACCCTCCTCATTACCTCCACAGCCCTAGGCTGGCCTTCTGTTGGGTTAAATGGGACTGGATGCTGGTGCACAGCAGTCACCCATTCCAGCAATTGCTGTGCCACCAGGTGACCACATATTCCATGGATGTCAGCGTTCATACGCTGAGTGGACTGCTTCAGGCTACTTGTACTCTTTGCAGGGAAGTTACGTTGCTCGTACATCCACTCTGAGTGATGCTCCATATGTCTCTCCATGAAATTGGCCATTCTGTCATGATTGGAGCTCATGCAGTTAAACCTGCATGACAAGGTAGAGCTCATCACTGCCATGGATCCCTCCACTCGCAATGCATGAGCTCACATTGCCTCAGGGAACTCCGCCAGATGTCTGCACACCTGCTGCTGATGCTCCAAATATGGCATCCCATACGGTGACTTCTGAGGCTTACCTCCATGCCTACTGGACCATCATCGTGACTGACCTCCTTCACGGATGTCTCTGACTCAGACACCTCCTCCTGTACTCTGGTGCAGTGCCCTTCACCAGGTGCCACCGACTCTAAACATGCACTACATCCCTCCGACGAGCTAGTATCTGTGTTGGCAGAGTGTGGGCTGGTGAGCTGTGACACTGCCTCCTCTCTCTTCCTCCTCCTGATTCCCAAGGGAAAAGGTGGCCTGGGGGATGAGCGCGGGGAGCTATGTGAGACACAGGATGTGATGGGATGTAACCCTTTACATTATGAGAGCACACTCTGATATATGCCATTGCCTTTAGCCTCTAACCGTAATTGCGGTGCCCTTATCATGCAACCCAGCCTTTGCACTCCCTCTCATACCAACGTACCCGTTGGCTCAGTGATCTAACAGGATGACCTCCACTGTATCACCATGTTCCAAAGTGCCTCTATCACCACCTTCAGCACCTTCTATAGATGATTCTCCATCCTCGACAATGAACCGGGCAGGCACCCTGGCTAACACCATGACGGTCTCCTCCACATTCCTGATCACCTGTAGCCTCATGGACCCACCCACAGTCTAGACCATCTCTCTGGCATTATGGGCCCTTTTGCCCTGCACTTACAACATATAGAGTGATGTTAATCTAATATATAGTGCTGCCAGGGACAAATCTCCTGAATCTTGAATTGCATCACAGGGTATATTTATACCTACAGGAGTGGCCTGGAGTCGCAAGCCTTCATGCTTTATGAGAGGTATGTGCCCCCTTGTCTCCCACCATAGGTGCAACATTCAGATGTGAACCATCGCTTGGATCTCTGTTTGCTTCCACCGAACAACTCACCTTGCCAGAGCATGGTAGGTCATGGAACCTGTTCCTGCACTTGCAAAATTGGGCATGGTCCCCTGAGGTGCTCATGGCGGAAACCATCTCCTGCCATGTCCTCTTGGTCATTGTGGATGGATTCTGCCAGCCGCTTGGATATAAAGTGCTGCGGCGTCTCTGGACCTTCTCGACCAAGATCTGCAGGTCACGGTCACTGAAGCAGAGCACAGCCACTTCTGCTCCTTCCCCATTTGGCTTGCTTTGTGACATTTTGGCATCGCAAATATAAAAAAAAACAAGGGCATAAAAAATAGTAGCCACTTGGATAAGAAATTGGCTGACTTAGGGAACAGAGAGTAGTGATAAATGGTTGTTTTTCAGATTGGAGTAGAGGAGTTCCCAGGGGTCAGTGTTGAGACCCTTGCTCTTGATATATATTAATGACCTAGACAGTGGTGTGCAGGGCATGATTTCAAAATTTACAGATGCTACGAAAATTGGACGCATTGTCAACTGTGATGAGGATTGTCTTGAACTTCAAAAGGACATAGACATATTGGTGGGTGGACAGACAAATGATGAAATTCAATGCAGAGAAGTGTGAGGTGATTCATTTTGGCAGGAAGAATGTGGAGAGACAGTATAAAATGGAGGGAGAAACTCTAAAGGAGGTGCAGGAACAAAGGGACCTTGGTGTATATGTACGTAAGTCATTGAAGGTGGCAGGGTATATTGAGAGACCAGTTAATAAAGCATATGGTATACTAGGCTTTATTAATAGGGGCATTGAGTACAAAGGTAAGGAGGTCATGTTGAACTTGTATAAGACACTAGTTAGGCCTCATCTAGAGTCCTGCATCCATTTCTGGGCGCCATACTTGAGGAAGGATGTGAAGGCATTGGAGAGAGTACAGAGGAGATTCACAAGAGTGATTCCAGGGATAAACAACTGCAACTATGAGGATGGATTGGAGAAGTTGGGTCTATTTTCCTTGGAGAAAAGAAGGCTGAGAGGAGACTTGTTAGACGTATTCAAGATCCTGAGAGGTATGGACAAGGTAAATAGTGAGAAACTGTTCCCACTCAAGAGTACATCAAGCACTAGAGGGCACAGATTGAAAATAATGGGCAAAAGGAGTAGAAGTGATGTGAGGAAAAATTTTTTCACTCAGAGCATGGTTGGAGTCTGGAATGAACTTCCTGAGAGGGGTTGGAGGCAACTTCGACCGAGGTATTCAAAAGAGAATTAGGTTGCTATCTGAAAAGAAATAATATGCAAGGTTACGAGGATAAGGCAGATGAGTGGGATTAGGTAGAATGCTTTTTCAGCGAGGCTGTGCAGAATCGATGGGCCGAATGGCCTCCTGCGCTGTAAAGATTCTGTGATTCTATGTAAATTTTCCAGCTTCGAATGGTCTCACACACACATCTGCTTATATACGTGAACCAGAAGTTCTTTATCTAATGAATGTTAGAGGGGGTGGGGGTGGGGGAGAAATGGGGCTAGACAAATACAGGGTGGGCCTGGCATTTGTTTGTGTCGCTACCAGTTGGCATATTGTGCTCCCGAACACAAACTACCCTGCTGGTCTGCTCCCTCTGAATCACACTGTTTTGTCATGACAGTGTGCAGCTGAGGGTCTTGGGCAAGGCTCAATTGCATGGTCCCACCCTGAGAGATGGGTGGAAGGACAAAGGCTCTGCATATGATATCTATCAATCATCCCCTGAGACATGGTAATCTGAGTCAATTCAGAATACCATGAGTAGCAAGATGTTGCCATTTTCAAGCCTGTATCTTTTGAATCTTTTCCAGCCTTACCTTGTAGAGGGTATTCCTTCATTACAAGGTGAATACACAACAGTAATGTCTATATTTTCCTGACAACTATTACAGTTAGTGCTCACCTTACTCTTGATTGACATCTCCTCCCAGCAATAGCAGCACTTCCATCCACTTACTGCCTCATTCTTTTAAACCTTGTCTGAGATGTGTTACCCAATGCAGGGCCTGCTCCACATCTGTACTGCTTCAGGGATTGGCGGGCCTGACTCCATCCCGCACCCAATCCTCTCAGGAGAAGAACATCCTCACATTTCAGAGATGAAAGAAAGAAAATAGATACCAAGCCAAAGAAGATGTTAGGAAGGTGACCAAGAATTTTAATGAGGATCTTTAAAAAAAAGGAGAGTGAAATATAAAGGCAGAGTTGAAGAGCCAGAGATTTGGGGAGTGAATCCAGAATGTGTGGTCTGGGCAGCCAAAGACATGGTTGTCAGGTGGAAGGGGAATGCACAAGATTCAGAGGAATTGAGAGTTGGGGGATGGTGGGGCTGGAGGAAGTTTAGGACACAGGGAAGGATGAAGTCATGGAGGGGTTTAAACACAATCATGAGAATTTTCACTTCGAGGCCTTGTTGAAACCGTGAACTGGTGCAGATCAGTATATGGGCAACAGCATTTTGGATCAGCTGAAATTAATGGACAGTGAAAGGTCAGGCAGGGAATATTAGAATTGCAACCTCTGGCGGTGACACTGGCAGAACTGAAGATTTTTATAACAGATGGGCAGAGCTGGAAGTGGAGGCAGAGCGTATTATGGAAGTGGAAATATAATAGTCAGTGACGAAGAGCCCATGGGTTCAGAAGCTCAGTTCAAAGTCAAATAGAATGACTTGGAAAAAGGGATGGATTTGTTGAAAGGGTTTAGAAATTGACCTAATGTTTAGAACTGAAGGAATTTGTAGCTCATCCAAGTTAGCTTTTGAAAAAGCAGTCTCACATCACAGAGACAGTGGATGGTTTGAGAGAGATGGTGGAAAGGTAGAGGTGGGTGTCGCCAGCATGGAATTCTATAGGTGAAATTTAATGCTTCTCCTGGAGATGTGCTGGTAGGCAGGGGCTGCAGTTTAATGAGGTGGGAAACTGTGGGGAGGAAACCCTGTCGCCTCCCTGGCTCCCCACCAACCCCCCCAATTTAGCTTGGGGTAGGAAGGGTGGAGGACAACCTTCCAGTCTATCCAGTCTATAGTACAATTGAGGCCCTTAATGCCTCATGTTACTGTTGCTGTCTTCAGGCATGGCATGTGGGAAACCCCCAGGTGAACCCTGGCGAATCTGCTTGTTGACTGGTTAGTGGGAGTGGGGAGCAGGCAGGGGATGGGTGTAGAGGGGTTCCTTCTCTTGCACCCTAAGCCCCAGGGAGTGACCTGCCAGCGGAAACAGAGAAACCCATGGAAAACTACCTCCCAACCCTTGACAACAACTACCCCCCCTCCCCCTACCCCCAACAGGGGCCTCACTGACTGACTCCAGTGATCCTGCCCCACTCACCTGCACTCTGGGGCTCCAGCGACAATCCTTCCACTAAGATCTACTGCAGTACCGGCAGTGGCCACCACTCCTGGTGGTGCTGCGGGTACTGATTGGCTGGCTACTCTTGGGCCCTGCATAAGGAGGTCCAGCATGAAATTGCCCCAGGTTGAGCCAGCAACCCCAACAGCAGCCTGATTGGGACTTAATTCAAATGGGGCGCCCAAAGATGGCAGCGGTGGGGGTTCCACCGTCTTGCCATCTGGTAAATAGGCCCACTGCAGTGACCATTAAATTCTGATGTAAGCAATTAAACTAAATTCAGATGTAATTGATTTGAGGAGAGATTTTTCCAGTGGTGGGGATAGAAGGAATTGAGGTTAGAAACGTGTAGGGAAATGTCGATACTCAGGGATACATAGATGTTTTCAGAGATGTCCTTATCGGTGATTAAGATTGTGGAGGTAGAGAGCTCAGTTGTCTCCTATGTCTGCTGTTGATGTCACCAAGGATCAGCAGATAACTCAGGAAGAGGATGGAGTTAAGGGTGAATCCTTGAATCCTCAAGGTGATGGTGTGGGGATGGAGAGTAATAATTGCTCAGTAAGAATTGAACCACACAAGGATAGTCTCACCACCTGGATGGAGGAGAGCACAGGAGGAGGATAGTGTGGTCAACCAGGTCAGAAGCTGCAGAGAAATTGAAACCCAATAATGCAGTACAGTCACAATCATAGAGAATGTAATTTATAACCTTGTTTAGGGCACTTAGGTGCTGTGTGAGGGCTGGGAACTTGGTTGAAACAGGAAGATGGGGAAGAGCATAGATTTATAAGGGAACAACACACTGAAGGACTTGTGAGTTGGAGGTAGTGGTGCTGATGACAGTTTTGAAAGGAAGGGAGATTTTACCCATTAACAGCGTCAGCTAACGCGAGGATCAGGAACTCAAAAGTTTAAGGAGATGGTTGTGAGTGGAAAAGAAGTGAAAGAGTTATCACAGAATCACAGAATTTTTGCAGCGCAGAAGGAAGCCATTTGGCCCATCGTGTCAGCACCAGCTCTCCGAATGAGCATTTCACTTAGTGCCATTCTCCTGCCTTCTCCCCATAACCTTGCAAATTGTTCCTTTCAAATAACAGTCTAATTCCCTTTTGAATATCTCAATTTTCCTGTACAGTATGATCTTTGTATATTGGGTGGTTTTGGCAGAGATGAGTCTCTTGAAGCTTAATCTAGTCCAGAGAGACCTGATGATGGTTAGCTAGGATACATGCCCCTCGTATGCTCAAATTTGTGTCCTTGGGCTTGAGAGAGTAAAGATGAGTGGAGAAAGTGAAGTTTCTGCTTGGGGCAAAGATATCACAGGACAAGGTGAGGGAGTGCTTGGTCTCATCAATAGCTTTATCACGGCAAATGGAACACCAGAGGCTAGGCAATTGAGATTCTGAAAGAACAGATGCATGTGATTTGGAGAGTTTTTTATAGAAGGAATTGGGGTATTAAGGCCATTATAGCACTTGACCCGTATTTCCCTAGAGCAGTGGAAGGTTGCCAGAGGTGCACAGGATTGCCGCTGTCCTGGTAACTACATTCACTTTCCTATAATCTATACAAAATCTGGTTTAGGAACCAATACTACCAGTGAGGTCCAGCCACTATGGCTAGGCTCAATCAATTGATTGTCCAACATATATTGGATCTCTGTTTCTAACTGAGCTTGTTTTTCCGGGCTCAACCGAAAATTATGTTGTTTTATTGGCACTGAGTCTCCTATGTCCACATCATGTTTAACTAACTTAGTATATCCAGATGTATCCCTACAAATTCCCTTACACTTCCTAAGTAACCTCATTAGATCTTTCCTTGGCCCTTCCTCCAAATGTGAGAACACAGTGTCTAACTGCCGCAGTATTGTCGTATTAGCTAGTCGAATTGTAGGAGGTTCGCTTTGGGCACTGTCTACTCCTCCTTCTACCTTGCTCTTACTGTCTCTGTCATCCTCCATTACTCCTACCACCTGGCACACTTGCACTGTCTTATCATCTTCTCTGTGATGATATTGCTTCAACATCTTTATGTGACATAACCGTTTCTTCTTCCTATGCTCAGGAGTATCTATCAGATAAGTCACTTTACTAACTCTCCTAACTATCTTGTAAGGGCCACTGAATTTCGCTTTCAGGGGTTCACCCTGCAAAGGTAATAATGCCAATACTTTATCTCTTGCTTAGAACGTTCTAGTTGTAGCATGTTTGTCTGCCCATTCTTTGGTTTTGGCTTAGGAAATTTTTAAGTGCTCTCGCACTACTTTACATGCTCCTGTGAGTCTTTCTAGAAACATGGACACATAATCCAACATGGAGGATTCATCTTGCTGCTTTGGAAACTTTTCCTTAATCACTTTTAATGGACCTCTTATTTCATGACCATAGATCAATTTAAATGGACTAAATCCAGTAGATTCATTTGGAGGATCTCTGGTAGCAAATAATAAGAAATCTAATCCTTTGTCCCAATCCTTTGAGTATTCATGACAATAGGCCTTAATCATGGTTTTGAGAGTCTGATGGTATCTCTCTAAAGGTCCTTGTGTCTGTGGATGACAGGCAGTAGACTTTAGTTGTTTGATACTGAAATTGCTGGAAAATTTTAGACATGAAGTTAGAACCTTGAGCAGATTGTATTTCAATTAGTAGGCCATAACGAGTGAAAAACAGAGTTAACTTCTCCACCACCACCTTAGCTGTAACTGTCCTTAAAAGAATAGCTTCTGGAAATCGGGTTGTCATATCCTTGATTGTAAGGATGTACTGATGTTCTGCCTTTGTTTTGGGTAATGGTCCTACACAATCTACTAATACCCAACTGAATGGTTCTTCAAAAACTGGTATGGGTGTTAAAGGTTCTGGTTTGATTTACATGTTGAGGTTTACCTACTACCTGACATGTATGACAAATTTTACAAAATTACACTACTTCCTTATGAAGTCTTGGCCAGGTAAAATGCCTGTTTATCGATGCTTGGGTTTTCCGTAATCCTACACGCCCTGTCATAGGGATTTCATGTGCTACTCGCAATATCTCCTTGCGGTATTTGGGCAGTACCACTATCTGATGAATAACCGTCCATTCCTCATCCCCATCCGCAGGTCTGACAGGGTGTCTCCACTTCCTCATCAGAACTCCATTTTTAATGTAATAGCACTCCGGAACTCCTTCCGCCTCAGCTTCAGTGTGAGCTGATTGTGCTAACTTTTTTAACTTCGGATCTGCTTTCTGAGCTTCAATTAATGAAGACATGCCAAACACTTCCTTTGAATTATCCTCATCCTTGAAGAAAGTTTCGGCTACTCTAACATTTGCTCGTGGTATTTCTTTGACCTCTGGTGATGGACTTTGTTTAGCCATTGTTCTAGCCACCACACATGACGGAAAAATACCAGGAACTTGTTCTTGTAGCTGCTCCGCCTCTTTAGCCTCTCTCGGACTTTCCATAATTATGGGAGAAGCTATAACCTTTATTCCTGCCAAATCATTCCCCTGGAGTAAATCAACTCTATTCACTCCTACAACCGCCGATCCAGACAGCAAATCACACTCCAATTGCACTTTGTACAATGGAACTGGGATGTATTCTCCACTTATCCCATTTACCAATATGTTAGCTTTCATTGAGCTCTCTGGAGGGAAAACCAGGTCCTTCTCCAGCAAAAGAGTTTGAGCAGCACCTGTGTCCCTTAATATAGCTATGGGTTTAGTTGCATCATTTGATGAAAAAGGGGTTATCTTTCCTTTAGACAAAACTTAATAGACACATCCATTATTGTCAGTAGGTACTGATTTCCACTTTTAATCTTAGGGAGGGGTCCTACACAATCAATCATGACCATAGTAAATGAGCCTTCAATGCTGGTATTGGGATTAAAGGTGCCAGCTTAATCACTGCTTGTGGTTCCCCTGATGTGTTACATGTTCTACAGAATTTGACTACATCCCTGTGCAATCCTGGCCAAAAAAAACCTCTGTATCTTTTCCTGTGTTTTCCTAATTTCTAACTGTCCCCCCATTGGAATTTCACGAGCAGTCCTCAGAATCTCATTTCTATTCCCTAATGGGATAACAATCTGATGCACCTCTCTCTAGGTTTCATTTGCTGAGACATGATGCGGCCTCCATTTTCTCCTTAAAATATCTCACTTAAAGTAATAACATACAGGAATACATTTTGCCTCTGTTTCTGAGTAAGCTTTCTGATATAACTGTTTTAATTGCAAATCATTTTTCTGTAACTCCACTAACCTCCTTGTGTTAAACATTTCAGCTGAATTGTCCTGTAGTCTTTTCTCCTGAACAATGTTATCAAACACAGTGCCAGCTAATTGGATTTCAAACTCCTGCCTTTGAACTGCCTGTCCTTCTTGTTTTCCATGTTTCAACCTATGTGTCTGTGATCTTGTTATCACACAATCTGAAAACAACCCAGGATGCTCCTTCTGTAACACAGGGTTGAAAACACTTCTACAGGCTGCTCAACTACCATAGACATCATCCACATTTGTGACTCAGCTATATCATTACCTAAAATAAATTGAACCCCTGCAATGGGCAATTTTTCCACTACTCCAACAATAACGTCGCTTGACTTCCATTTACTCTTTATATTTATCTTCCACAATGGAATAGGTTTAGCACCTCCATGAACCCCACTTATTATCATCACCGTTTTCTGCAACACTCCCTCTGAACAACAGATATCACTATCCCACAACATTAAGGATTGACTAGCCCGTGTCTCTTAAAGTTTTAACATCTTTACCTACTCCATTCTGTACACGTGGAAAGACTTTCCCTTCACACGTAAAATCTTTAAACATTTCTGCAACCTGCTCCTCAGAATTCTCTTGGGTAAACTGTGAACACATTCTCACCTTTTTACCTATCACAGATTTTTCCTGTTTTACTTGTACACAAACCACTGGTTTCTCCTGTGCCTAAACCTTAGAACCCACAGCACTTTTATTTCCAGAACATTTCTGCACCCCAATAACTCCAGCAGATTTCCCCAGTAATTTCCAACACACAGTCTTTGTGTGCCCCACTTTATTACAATGAAAACACCTCAATTTTTGAATGTCAGACCTACGCTTAGCACTTTCCTTTTTATTCTGAGAAAAAACTTCCAGGGAATTTTCAGCTACTCCTTCTCGTCCCTGACTACTTACCTTCCTTTTACTTTCTCACTTTCTATCCTTTTCTGATTTGAAATGGTAACAATAAAAAGGTTTAGTGCTGTGAACTAACTCATAATCATCAGCTATCCCTGCTGCTCACCTTACAGAATCAACCTTCTGTTCCTCCACATGAGTTCTCACTACCGAAGGGGTGGAGTCTTTAAATTCTTACAAAAGAATTTCTTCCCGAAGAGCTGCATAGGTTGTCTCTATTTTTAATGCCCGTATCCACCGGTTAAAATTACTTTGTTTTACTCTCTCAAACTCAATATAAGTTTTCCCAGGCTATTTTCTTGTATTCCTAAATTTCTGCCTGTATACCTCAGGAACCAACTCATATGCACTCAAAATAGCCTTTTTTACCACATCATAATTCACCGCTACTTCTTCAGACAGTGAAGCATATACCTCATGCGCTCTACCCACCAACGTAGACTGTAACAATAACGTCCAGTTTTCCTGTGGCCATTTCATATGTTTAGCTATCTTCTCAGATGAAATAAAGATTGCTTCACTATCTTTTTTCCTCAAACTTTGGAAGAGCTTGTACAAATTTTTACATCTCCCCACTGGATTCTACTCCGGAGATAAGTCCTTCCTCACCTCTTGGTGCCTCGTTTTTAACTGCCAATATTTTCAGTTGAAATTCTCTCTCTTTTTCTGTTTCCTCCTCTATCTTCACAATTTCTAACTCCCTTTGAAATATCCTTTCTCTTTCCTTTGCTTCTAATTCAAGATTTTCAGTTCCTTTGTTTGTTCAAGTTCAAGCGTCTTCATTTGTAACTGAAGTCTCACTACCTCCAGCTGTGACTCATTGTGTCAGGTAGCACTTCCAACTTCCTAGCCCCCTCAGGTAACCCCAATTGTAATTTATCCGCCAACTCTGTTGACTTACTCTTAGTTATCTTTTATAACCCAATCACCTTCTACTCCCAGACAAGTCTGAGCAATTGCCAAAGCCATCTTGCAGTCTCACCACTTATAAAAACCTCACCAACCCCTGAATTCAAAATGCTTCTCGTACCTGTAATCTTAAGATTCATGAATTCCAAACCAATCAAGGAATTACAAACATTATCCTGGATGAGCCCCCAATTGTAATGACACAGCAGTTGGTAAAGGCTGAGTTGTTTAAATTCCAGAGGGAATTTGAACAACTGTCATAACCTATATTTTCAATTGGTATGTTTGAGATGCAGCTCTGAATTCAGTAATAAGACTACCAAGCCTCAATAGGATTTTTATATAAAACTAAGTTAAACATTTATTAATTTAACAACTAATTAAACACATAAACATGTCTACATATTACTACCATAATAACCTTTAAACAAATCACCAAATTAATCACTCCCAAGTAAATCTTCAGCGAGGCAACAGTAATCCATGGACTTTAAACAGACACCAGGCAAAGCACATTTGACCGTACGAATTCAAAATGAGGTTCCTTTGCAATCTGGTTCCTTTTCACACACAGTTGTAGGCTTACAGGCTGGTTAGACATTACATGCCTCTGACCTATACACACAAAATTCTTTCTGTATATACCTAGCTTCCCCTTTGAATATAAATTTTCCATTGTATTACTAGGTTTTTAAATTTTACCTCCCCTAACAATAATCCTTTAATTCCACTAATTTTGTTAGTAATATAAACACATTGCTTGGTGTCTCCCAGCTAGGTGCAAGATTTTACCCATTCTTTTGAATGGTTTATTCAACAAATGCAAATGTACTGTTTACTTTCTATCTTTACGTTTATCTAATTAACATCTCAAACTACTATACATCAAAGCACCCAGACTAGCTGGCTTTAATTCAATAAAGCCACACACAGACACTCACGCAGACACAGACCCCACTACAATTCCAATTTAAAAATCATTTCCAATAACGTTATACACATTAATATCTCTTCATGACAGTAGTTAAAGCTACAACTTTCTTCTTGAGTTCCCTTTTCGGACTCACTCTTATAAACTCCAGTAAATCCCATGGGCTTCCCTCGCAACTCCCAGCATTCTGAACAAATGTGTCCCACTTTATTACCGTAGAAACACTTAAGCCTTCAAGTTTCACCTCCACCCTCAGTACTTTTCTTTCTGATCTGGGGAGGAGATCTCAAGATATTCCCAGCTATCCATTCTTTACCCTGGTTATTTGCCTTCCTTTCACTCTCCCACTTTCTATCCTTTTCAGATTTATGGGAGTGATGGAAAAAAGGTTTACGTTTATGGATCAGCTCATAACTCGTCAGCCATTACTACTGCCTGTCTAGCAGTTACAACTCCTTAGTCTTCAACATGGGTTCTTATTACAGAAGATGGGGAGTTTTAAAATTCTTCCAAGAGAATGGTCCTTCTGAGAACTTCAGAGGTAGTTTCAATTCCTAATGCTCATATCCACCTGTCAAAACTAATTTGCTTAATCCTTTCAAATTCAATTTAAGTTTGCCCAGGCTGTTTCCTTATATTTCCTTATATTTGTCTATATGCTTCAGGGACCAACTCAAAATGGCCTTTTTCACCACATCATAATCCCTAGAAACCTCCTCTGACAGTGAAGTATAAATTTCCTGTGCTCCACCTGTCAATTTGCTCTGAAGAGGCAATGTCCAGTGTTCCTTTGGCCTGTTCATCTGTTTAGCTATCTTCTCAGATGAAATAAAGAATGCTTCAACATCCCTTTCCTCAAATTTTGAAAGAGCTTGCACAAATTTAAACATCTCCTCACTGGGTTCTGATCTGGAAATAAGCCCTGCCTCACTGACTGGTGTCTCTTTTTTAACTGTCAGCATTTTAAGCTCTCTTTTTTTCTTTCCTCCTTTTCTAATTCCCTTTCTTGTTTTCTTTCTCTCTTCTGCCTTTCTGCTTGTTCCCTTTGGAAATCAAGTTTTTACATTTCCATTTATCTTTCCTTTCCTGCTGCCTCGAGTTCCAATTTTTTTATTTGCAACTGAATTTGAGGCCATTCCAAGGAAACACCCCTTGGAGAACTCGGTCTCTTGGGAATTCCTTCCAATTTCGAATGCTGTGCCATCGCTTTGATTATCTCTGCCTTCCTAGCTTTGGCAGGCTATCCTACTCTTAATTTACTTGCCAATTCGATTAACCTGGCTTTTGGGATCTCTTGTAAAATCATCAGGGACATCCCTTCCACTTGCAAGAAAGCTTTAGCAGTTTCCAGTGTCATGTTATTTTTGACAGTACAAACCTGGTGTTTCCTTTTAGCTTTTGTTACTTACTAAATCGTCAGTGTCTTTTGTTCAAAATATCCCAGACCTGAGCCCCCAAACTTTGTCATAACTCACTGGCGATAGTGCACTGTAATATCAAGCCCCACTGTTCCCCGAGCCGCAACAAGTGTGAAAAAGTTTGCTTAAACCACCAGATTGCCCCAACTGTACCTATTTGTTTAATTTAGGTTAACAGAATACGAGCACCAGGTTTGTAAACTTAATATGTAAATAACTGTTTATTGAACAAACTGTTGTTAACCAGTGGCAAAAGAAAGAAAGAAATATAAACTGCTAATTTTTAATTCTATAACCTAAATTCCGTCCCTTCTTAAAATCGTATGCACACACATACAAGACACATAAGACACACAAAAACATGGAGTTTAAGGGTGGTATAGAACAGTTCAATAGCACCAATTCCGGAGTGCAGGATTTGATGGGTTGATTTTGATCAATGTCTTCCAAATTCCTCTCAGTTCTTGTCGATGACACGAGGTGGTTTTCCAGCACTTTCAGTATTTAGTTCACTCGTTGAGCACTTGTTTTTCAATGTCTCCAACAGTGATTTTCCTCTTTGCCTCTTGACAGGGGTTTTTAGAGAGAGAGCAGGTTATAGAGATAGGAGAAGAAAAGCCAGCTAGCTATTATTGTGGAATTACTGGAATCTTCCACACACAGGAGAAAGAGGTTTTAGGCCTTCTTCCTTTCAGGCTAGGAGCTATTCTGCTGCACTGCTTTCACACAAAACCTGGTCACCTGATCAGGAGCCAATTAAAACATTGTTGCCAGGCTGCTCCCTTGGTCCAGGACTTCTTTCTGGAATCGTCCTGTCTTCCATGGCACACTTTGTTCCAGGGCAGCAACATTGTATATATCTCATCCTGTTCCAGTGAACATGTCTTTCAACCTGCAGCCATTGTAACTTTAATCCACAGTCCAACAGAAAATAAAAAGATATGTTCTTTACAACAGTCAAACTGAAATAAAAATAAATGTTCCTTACATATGCTAGAACTGAAGTTCAAACAGTAAAGCCTAGAATCCCAATTTTTTTTTACAGTAATATGACTCTCATTTTAGTAATGATATAATAGCCACGTACTAAGAATCTATTAAATTTGCAGAAATTATCAATTGGAGTTAATTAATTAAGCATTTTAGTTTTTGTTAGATTATCTATTGGATGCTTTGATGCTAGCCACAGTATACATGGGCTTAAGATCATTGCTAACTGTTTTCTCCAGACCATAAGGAAGTTACATAGACTATCCAGTATTTGCCAAGCATATGAAAGTGCTTTACAGTCAACACTGTACTTTCAAATTGTAGTGACTTTGTAACTAGCAGAGAGGCTGAGATATATCTGGCTTTGTGGTAACTTTTTGTCCAATGAGAAATGGATAAAGATTAGTGTTGTGCTGAGAAAGCAGTTTGTTCCCACATTTAGCAAGACCCAGACAACATTCAGGCTTGGGCTGAAAATCCAGAAACATCACAGTACCTTTGAGAAGATTATGGGTGGAATTTTAGGGTCCCTCGCCAGCGGGTTTGATGGTGGGGATTTATAAAATGCAGTACGTGACCTGCCCATCACCTATCTGCCCACCCTGACTTGTCTCACATTTTACAGGGGTGGGGGAAGGTGGTGGAGGTGGCGGTTGACCCGGTCGTCCTTAGGTCTATTGATGCTCTTAAGTGGCTCATTAATGGTCACAGTGCCTCAACCCAACCCGGCCTCGATCATACCTGTGGCACCAGGAGGCCCATGCCATGTAGGAGACCAGGCAGTTTTCACTGTGTGGGCTGGTGTTGAGCAAGTGGGGGAGGGCACACATCAAAGGCGCCAACCCCGCCCCCCCCCAGCCCCGAAGGGGGCCATGACGGCCCACTTTAACCCTCCCACCACCAGCCTCTAAACCTGGCCATCCAACCCCCTCATTCCCCTTACTGGGGCCTTCCAGCCAGGCCTGTAGATATCCCAGACTTATCTTCAGTCTGATGTCCATTAGCTCCTCTCTTTTGGGATTGGCTGTAGCCCCAGCAATGGCTATTGCTTGAACTTGGCGCTGCTGGGAGATGTTATGACCGAGCAGTTGGTAAAGCTAAGTTATTTAAAAATCCTGGAGGGAAACTTTAAGCAACTGCCATAACCTATAATTTTGAGTGTTATGTTTGAGATGCAACCCTACATTCAGGAATCATACCACCAGTTCTTGAGAGGTTTTATATTAAGCTAAATGAAACATTTTATTCATTTACGCAAGTTAAATATATACACGTGGCTACAAATTACTACGATCATAACTTTTAACAAATTCCCAAATTAATCTCCATTAAGGCAACAGCAACCCGTAGACTTAACCAGACACCAGGCAAAGTATTTTCACCTTACAAATTCAAAATGAGGTTCTTTACACTTTCGTTCCTGTGGAGATAGTTGGAGGCTTACAGCTGCTTTTGATCTCACATTGCCTCTGCTTTATACACACAAAACTGCTGAAGTTATACCTAGCACAGCCCATTGAATATAAATTCTCATTGTATCACCAGCCTCTTTGAACTCCACCTTCTAACAATGAAAGTCCTTTCATAGTACCAATTTTATTAGTAATGTAAACACATTGCTTGGTATCTGCTAGCTAGGTGGTAGTTTTCGCCCCACTTCTTGAATGCTCTATTCAAAAAATGTTAATGCACTCCAATTCTCTTACATATCCAAACTAGTACACATCAAAGCACCCAGACTAGCTGGTTTTAATCCAATTAAAACACATCCACAGACTAAACCTCTATTTTAAAAGAAAAATATTTTCCAATAATGTTACGTACACTAATACCTTCATTACAGACTACAGCACTGCTAGCCAATCCACTTCACCAGGAGGACTTGAAGGCATGACTTACTTCCCAGATGGGGCTGAAAGTCTCTCCCTGAGCCAATTAATGCACCGCCAAATGTTAAATGGCTGTGGGGCAGCTGGTATTGGTGAGAATGTGTTCCCTGCTGTCTCTTTGGATGGCCTACTAACTCTTTGAGTGGTTAGGTGGAAAACCCCGCCATCTAAAAAATCCTGCCCTATATGTGAGTCAATAAACAAATCCCGTGATCAGCTTTACTTCCAGAGAAGATAAAAACAATCTTTTTGTTCGTAGGTATATTTATGCATAAGTCAAGATCTTTGTTGTTGTTAAAATAATCAAGATCGTTTCCAGCTTTGGTGTATGTGGATTGAAGCTATTCAGTAAAAGTTAATAAAAGTGTGCATTCATGTCATGTTACATTTATACTGCAGTTTCCGTGGTTTCCACTTTGCAACAATATAAAATTGAAATAAAGCTGATCTGTTCTGAAAAGAATATTATTTTCACCTTTAAAAATTTTATGTTACATTATTTATTTTTGTATATACAACAGGTAACCTTCCAATGCCCACAATTGCTGTACTTGATGGTGCTGCCTTAGGAGGGGGCCTGGAAATGGCTTTAGCCTGTGACATTCGTGTGGCTGGTAAGAGACAATTCCATTAAATACTTGATTAAATCAAGTGTAAAGGAAAATGAAGAATAAAGGTATTAGGGGACTAAGACCTCACACTGGATATTTTTATAATATATCCTTTTATATATATTATATATATATATGTACACATGTATCCTCATGGCTAATTTCTAAAATATTAAAAACTGGACAATGACCGTTTACAATGGCTGAAGCCATGTCTGTCTGTGACCCCGAACAGAAGAGTTACCATGGCAGTATCACAGAAACTTGTGCTTTGTTATCTCTGAAGAGACACGAAGAATCCCTGTGGGCTGCAGAAACCAAATTCAAAGAGAACTATATAAAGGTCATCTGCACTGCATAAGCCAGGCCTGGCCAACCGGAGTATATTCATCTGCCAGGACAAAGGACCTTGCAACATTCCATTTAAGTCTTAATGGTTAGCACATTTAACAATCTCAGGGACCCAGGCAAAGGGATAAGCACCCTTTGTCAAAGCCAGAGTGGAGAGATAGGAGTCATGTGACATGGACTTTGCTTGTGGAACTAGTAATATTGCCTTGTGGAACTGTAAACTCAGCCTGCCATTTTACCATCTACAAGCAGCAGGACAGAAAAGGGGCTCTGCCCAGAATGAATACCTGGCCCCATCTACACTGTTTCTACTGGAACGTCTGTACCATCGCCTGCAAGACTGATCCATCTCTGTGTGCCTATCTCATGATGGAAGTCAACTCTAATGAAAATGTGAATTATACAGCATCAGTTTTCAGCTTGCCGACATTTGGGAAGGAATACCTCATTGGGCATTGATTCTGACTCTGGACTCACGTGAAACAATAATTCTTTTCTTTGCCCAGTAAATCTTTCGTTTTCTATCCCTCTTTTACTGTACGAGTGAAAAGGAGGCAATGTTGCTACCCTCCTCCCGCATTTGAGTATGTGCAAATAAAGTAACTCTTTGAAATCATCCTACCTCGAGTTTGCTGTGGGATTATTACTAAAAATTAAAGCACACCAAAACTGAGGGGTTGGAAAATATTCCACCACTGATAAAGGGGGAAGCAAATAAAAACACCTTTCTGTTTATGGATGGGTGTTGAGAGGAGGAATCAGGGTTGCTTAAATTAAACCCTCTCCTGTCTGTAACATAAGGATTAACATCAGCAACACCTGATGCTGATGTAACTATGGGCAGAATTTTACGCGAACGCGCGCCCAACCGGATCGGGCATAAAATTGCGCAAGATAATGCTGGGCTAGCATCAGGATGTCATCGCGCACTCGCACGATATTTTGTTTGGTGGGCATGTGCAAAAGTCAGAAGTGCGCCAGCCGACAATTGAGAGGGCAATTAAGCCAATTATCGGTGCAATTGTCTGCGATTTTTCGTGGTGCATCCAACCTTACAGTTGGCGCACGGGCGAATCGGCCAGGCAGCTTTTACTTTTTTATCAAACCTCATCCAAGGGGGGGATGAAATCTCCGTTAGGAAATAAAATAAAAAGAAATATCTTGGGGCAGCATTTTTATGAGGTATGCTTTCAGGGTCCTTGATTGTGATGCATGGACATTTTTTTGCAGCTTTTTAGAGCTTTATTTCATTATTTGCAGGTCTGCAGCTCCCTGAGGCACCTCTCTGCCTTTAAGGAGCTCTCTCGCAGCATTCACCCCCGTCTGTGGTGATGTCATCACCCGCCCTCTTCCTGCCCCCACCCCGGCAGCACTAAGCTGGAAATTCTCAGCGCCTGTTTCACGCTGGCTGGCCGTTAATTGGCCAGCCAGCGTGAAATTGCGGTTGGGGGCCAATCGTAGTTGGAGGTCCATTTCCTGACTGCCCCCTGGCCCATTGATTGCGCAAGCCGGACAACTGAAAAATTCAGGCCTATGATGCAATTTCACATGACTAGGTCTGGAAGGAAGGAGAAGCACAACTTTGTATAGAGTTACTGAGATGTACGTAGAGCTGTAAATGAGTAATAATGATTTAATGAACTATAGTCTTAAGTAGCTTTCTTAGGGAAATAGTCAAACCCCAAAGAACTCCATCTAGACACTGAACACAGGATGAAACAGAAAATAGTCTAAAAGTTTCCTTAGAATCTCTTGCTCTCTCTAATATAAAGTGGTGGTCGTATGTTATAGTTCACTCAGGGAGTCTGAGTTGCTGTGGCAACATGCCCTTTTTTACATGCATGTTGTAGTCTGCAGCTACGGAATTTGATGATAGAGGCTCCAACTTTCTTTCCATCACATGGCTGACCAGAAATCTCTCCCACTCTTACCACCTGCTATTGGCATGTGGAAGGATTTACACTTTGATACTCCACCTGTTTGGCTGCGTTATGAAAGCAACTTCCTTGGCTATCAAGTATCCAGGTGGGACTCGAACCCGGTGCTCCTGGCATAGAGGCAGGGACGCTACCCGCTGCACTGCAAGACTTCCAAATGGAAAGTAAAAGTATATAATTGTTCATTTTTAAATAATTTCAGTATGCATCATTAAGCCATTAAAACACCAAATCATGATGATAAAGATACTGCCATTTTCGCACTTTTCCCACCACAAAAAAAAGTGTTCAGTACCATTTGCAACTCCTCAGATACTGAATAGTGTCCATATGCAGCAAGACCTGGACAACATTCAAGCTTGAGCTGATAAGTGGCAAGTAACATTTGCTCCACACAAGTACCAAGCAATGACCATCTCCAACAAGAGAGAATCTAACCACTATCATTGAATCCCCCATTATCAACACCCTGGAGGTTACCATTGACCAGAAACTGAACTGGACCAGCCATATAAATACTGTGGCTGCAATAGCAGTCAAAGACTGGGAATCCTCCGGAGATGCCAGTATTGTAGCTATTCTGGAACAGCTTGGCTAGGGGTGCAGCTAGTCCTGGAGCACAGGCCTTCAGTACTATTGCTGGAATGTTGTTAGGGCCCATCATCTTTGCAATATCTAGTGCCTTCAGCTATTTCTTGCTATCATATGAAGTGAATCGAATTGGCTGAAGACTGGCCATCTGTGATGCTGGGGACCTCAGGAGGAGACCGAGATGGATCAACCAGTTGGCACTTCTGGCTGAAAATAGTTGCAAATGCTTTGGTCTTGCCTTTATAGAACTCAGCAGGCTCGATCAGTAGTGGTGGTACCGAGGCACCCTTGATGATGGACATTGAAGCCCTCCTGAGTACTTTTTGTGCCCTTGCCACCCTCGGTGCTTCCTCCAAGTGGTGTTCAACATGGAGGAGTACTGATTTATTAGCTGAGTGGGAGGGGTGCAGTAGGTGGTAATCAGCAGGATGTTTCCTTGCCCTTATTTAACCTGATACCAAGAGACTTCATGGGGTCCATATAATTCATAGAATTATTGGCACCCAATATCTACTTCCCACTATACCAACCACTGGGATTATAGCAAATCCTTCGCTGGCACATAACATGCAGGCAGGGGTTGGGGGAGGGAGGAAGGTTTGGAATACCACACAAGCATATTAAAATTAATCCTATTTCTTCATTACTTTTTATAATTTTTTTCATTCTTTCGCGGGATGTGGGTGTTGCTGGCTAGGCCAGCATTTTTATTGCCCATCCTTAATTGCTTCTTGAGCTGCTGCAGTTCATGTAGTGTAGGTACACCCACATGCTGTTAGAGAAGAAATTCCAGGATTTTGCCCCAGCGACAGTGAAGGGATGGTGATTTTGTTCCAAGTCAGGATGGTGTCTGGCTTGAACATAAGAACATAACAACTGGGAGCAGGAGTAGGCAATTCAGCCCCTCAAGCCTGCCCCGCTATTCAATACGATCATGGCTGATCTCATTTCGGCCTCAACTCCAAATTCCCGCCCTCTCCCCATAACCTTTCAACCCGTTACTAATTAAAAATCTGTCAATCTCCTCCTTAAATTTATTCAGCGTCCTGGCATCCACTGCACTCTGAGGTAGCGAATTCCACAGATTCACGACCCTTTGAGAAAAGCAATTCCTCCTCATCTCTGATTTAAATCTACCACCCCTTAGCCTAAAATGATGACCTCTCATTCTAGAATGCCCCACAAGGGGAAACATCTGCTCCACGTCGACTTTGTCTATCCCCTTTAGCATCTTATATACCTCAATTAGATCTCCTCTCATCCTTCTAAACTCTAGTGAGTACAGGCCTAAACTGCTCAATCTCTCCTCATAAGACAAACCCCGTATCTCTGGAATCAATCTAGTGAACCTCTACTGAACCGCCTCCAATGCAACTACATCCTTCCTCAAGCAAGGGGACCAAAACTGCGCAAAGTACTCCAGGTGCGGTCTTACCAATGCCTTGTACCATTGCAACAACACTTCCCTATTTTTATACTCTATTCCTTTAGCAATAAATGCCAAAATTGCATTTGTCTTCCTTATTACCTGCTGTACCTGCATGCTAGCTTTCAGCGATTCGTGCATGAGGACACCCAGATCCCTCTGCACTGAAGCATTCTGAAGTTTCTCTCCATTTAAATAATAAGTCGCCTTTTTATTCTTGGAGGGGAACTTGCAGGTAGCGGTGTTCCCACACATCTGCTGCCCTTGTCCTTCTAGTGGCAGAGTTGTGGGTTTGGAAGGTGCTGTCGAAGAAGCCTTGGTGAGTTGCTGCAGTGCATCTTGTAAATAATTGTTTGATAATTGTTCGGATGGCTTCCCTTCAGCAACATTTTTACAGAAGCATGAATGAGTATGACTACTCCAGAATGTTGTATCATCATATTTCACAGTCAAGCAGCTCTTACTAAAAATAATTTATCTATTGTTTAGATAATTAAATAATCATTTATGACCCAGTGATAGGTTGCTGTTATGCTACTCTACTTTCAACCTCTGTTATGACCCCTGTAGAGACTGATATCTTTCAAAAAGGTATTTGAATTTCCAGTGACTGACTGGAAAGATCACATGACAAGATTTAGCACTTTAAGACTTTTACCATAATAAACAAACAAAAAGAAATATTGGCTACCCACTAAAATAAAAGCAAAATACTGAAGATGCTGGAAATCTGAAATAAAAACAGAAAATGCTGGAAAACTCAGCAGGCCTGGCAGCACCTGTGGAGAGAGAAACAGAGTTAGCATTTTGAGTCCGTATGACACTTCTTCAGAACAATTTGTAGGCAGCTTATACTTTAAACTACAGAAACGATCCCCCTGTGACCTTTAACATGACCTAAAATCCCACGCCACTATTATATTTTACACTGTCCCTCAAGTGGACACTTTATTCTCCCGGAACCAATCCAAAGCTATTCTCCACTTCTAATAGCCTGCTTCCTTTGCCTTTCCCAGCTAGGTGACCTCTAGGGCAGAACTTTTTGCTGAGTGGGCGGGCGCGTGCCCGACTCATTCGAGTGTAAAATGACACGCGATGACGTCAGGCGAGAGACCCGACGTCATGGCGCACTTGCGCGATATTTTGCTTGGCAGGTGCACATGGGAGGCGGAGCTACGCCTGCCATTAATTAACAGGCCAGTTAAGGCCCTTAACAGCCCAATTGACAGGGATTTAACATGTGAGTTTTCACTTGTCACACGGGCAAAATGGGCAGATGGGCAGGCCACAATTTGCAAAACCTTGTTCATGGGTAGGACAAGAAGGGTCAGCAGCATTGTCAATATGAGTAATGAGGAGTTTTGGAGATAGTTTGCTGTTGGTGACTTATTGAGGCTTGGCAGCTTATTCGGGGCTTCATTCTTAGCGTTTCCAGGCTTCATTTCTGGACTCATTGGTGTCTTCCAGGCCCCCTGAAGATTCAGACTGTGTGGACCGTTCCAGATATCAGACAGCATTCCCTTACCCTGGCATTGGGGATTGTGGTCTTTACTGAAGGCACCTCCTCTGAGGAGGAACAGAGAGGCAGAAGGGAGAGGAGGCCTGGTGTCCCAACACAGCTTCCAGGGGAGCGACCTGTGGGAGGAGAGGCACAGGCATAAGGGACGCAGAGCCAGCAGGAAGTCCAAGGCGGAAGGGGCCGCAGAAGATGTCACTATGCTGCTGCCAGGGTTTACAGGTGGCGATGCAGCTACCTCAATATGTCTGAGGTGTATTGCTGAAGGAGGCACTTGCTGCCAAGGGAGACCGTGAGCCTCCATTTGCCAGGTGACCGGGCCTGAGATCAGCTCCGACTGTGTAGGTGGAAACCGCATGCCAGTGGCTCTGAAGGTCACAGTGTCCCTCAACTTCTATGCCTCCGGCTCTTTCCAGGGCTCAATGGGGGATCTGTGTGGAGTCTCCCAATCAGCTGTCCATACTTGCATCAAGCTGGTGACAGAAGCTCTGTTCAGGCGGGTATTGACCTTTATTCATTACCATATGGATGAGACCAGCCAGGCTAAGTGTGTCAGAGGCTTTGCAGTGATTGCTGGCTTCCCCCGCGTCCAGAGTGCAATCAACTGCACACATGTGGCCATCAAGGCGCCAGTGGGTCAGCCGGTTGCCTACATCAACAGGGAGGGATTCCACTCCATGAACGTGCAGATAGTCTGTGACTACAGGGTGCAGATTCTGCAAGTCTATGCATGGTATCCTGGCAGCTACCATGATGCGTACATTCTGAGACACTCCTAAGCGCTGAGGCTCTTCAGTGCTCCAGCCCGACTGGATGGATGGCTTCTGGGTGCCCAGGGCTATCCGTTGAAAAGGTAGCTCATGACGCCTCTCTGCCACGCAAGAAGAGAGGTACAACAGGAGCCATGGCTCCACAAGGTTGGTGGTAGAGAGAACCATAGGTCTTCACAAGATGCGCTTCCGATGCCTGGACCATTCAGGGGGCGCGTTGCAATACCCCCCAGAGTGGTTGCCACTGATAGTGGTTGCATGTTGCGCTCTCCACAATCTGGTACTGGCAAGGGGGGGGGATCCACTGGAGGAAGAGGATGTTGAATCAGCTATACAGGCCACAGAGGATGAATCCAGTAGTGTATCAGAAGAGGAGCATGATGAGGAGAATGCTGTGGAGCCAAACCTTGGTAACCTTCAGGGAGGCAGGGACACCAGGGACGCCTTGATCTAATGCTTCTTTAGCTAGGCTGCCAGACAGGAACTACCATCTCATGCCAGGGCTGCCTCATCCATCGTGGATCGCACAAATGGCCCTTTCCTTGGCCCCAAAGATACACTCAGTGCCTGTGCAATAAAGGTTCAAGCCAACCATGTCCAGCATTACATACTGGCCTACCATGCACCTACAAAATAAATGAAGCATACTCAGGCCAATAACACAAAAGCAAATTTTGAACTCACATAGTCTTGACCAGAAAGAAACCGGTGTTGGTAGTCACACTATTAAAAAAGAAAAAAAATGGGGTAACATAAGATCACCCGTGAGCAGTCCCTCTTGTGCTTCATGTGCTTTAAATTTACGTTTACAAGTGTTATGTCTAGGTGCTCCCCACTTGCTGGCACCAGCATTAGAGACAGCCTGCTGACTCTGCTGTCCTGTTGGCCTTGATGACCTTGGCGGTCATCCACTGGCCAGTGGAGCCTGTGCTGGCCCCGTCTGGGAGGGAGTGGCCAGTGCCATGGCTGGCATCTCCCCTGTCACTGGAAGTAAAATTTTCCCCCTCACTGTGGTTGACAGGGCCCTCAGCTGTGTCCAACCCATCTCCCGTGCCTCTGACCTCACACCTTGTCTTCATTCCCAGAACCGTGATAGGGTCCCCCTTGTCCTCACTTTTCACACCACCAGTCTCCACATTCAAAGGATCATCCCCCGCCACTTCTGCCAACTCCATCATGATGCCACCACCAAACACATCTTCCCCTTACACCCCCATCAGCATTCCGTAGGGACCATTCCCTCCTGGTCCACTCCTCCATCACCCCCAACACCTCATCCCCTTCCCACGGCACCTTCCCATGCAATAGTAGGTGCAACAGCTGCCCCTTTACTTCCCCCGTCCTCATCGTCCATGGACCCAAACGCAGCGCTTCACTTGCACCTACTTCAATTTGGACTACTGCATCCGCTGCTCCCAATGTGGTCTCCTCTACATCAAGGAGACCAAATGCAGACTGGGTAACCGCTTTGCAAAACACCTCCAGTCTGTCCACAAGCATGAACCAGAACTTCGGACCCTTGCCATTTCAACACATCATCCTACTCTCATGCCCACATGTCCATCCTTGGTCTGCTTCAATGCTCCAGTGAAGCCCAATGGCAAACTGGAGGAACAGCACCTCATCTTCTGATTAGGCACCTTACAGCCTTCTAGATTTACCATTGAGTTCAACAACTTCAACAACCATGAACTCTCTCCTCCATCCTCACCCCCTTTTTTAATCCCTTTTTTCTACATTCATTTTTATTTTTTATCCACTTAATTTTATTTTTATTCATTTATCCATGGTTTTATCCCCTTTTTTATCCCATTTTCTATCTTTTCTTTCCCCACCACCACCCCTCCCGCCACCCCAACCCCTACAGGGTCATCTGTTACTTACTCCATGTTGTTCTTTCATACAATGTTACCCTTAATCACATTCTGCTTTCTTACCTTTATGCCACTATTAGCACCTTTTTTTTAGCACTAATCACTACCATTAATGCTCCCTTTGTCCTTGAGTTCGTGACATCTTTGTCAATCCCTCCTTTGTTCCCACCTATCATTTGGCCTTCTATCCAGCTCCACCTGCCCCACCCCCCACTTAAACAGTGTAAATTTCATCACATTTCCACTTCTCTGCAGCTCTGAAGAAGGGTCATACGGACTCAGAATGTTAACTCTGTTTCTCTCTCCACTGATGCTGCTAGACCTGCTGAGTTTTTCCAGCATTTTCTGTTTTTGTTTCAGGTTTCCAGCATCTGCAGTATTTTGATTTTATCCCAGCTGAGGAGCACCTTGCAAGACAGATCCAAGTCATGGCCCTCGAGGCGCAAGGCACTCAGTCAAAGCAGCCAGGGCTCATCCCCTTGGCCAGCTCCGGTGTGACTGACAGTTGGCACTTAGACTCTAACATCCCTGAGCTCCATGGGGGGATAGCCAGCCCAAAACAAGTGAACACACTGACCCATGCCAACATGGTACTCATCCTTACTGAGCGCTTCCGGCACTGCACACAAGTGTGCCGCACCATGTCATGGCTGTTCACCCGGGCTGCCACGTCCTGCCATGCCCACTTGGTGACATGCGGTAGCCTCCTCCTCCCATCTCTGGGTACAAGGGTGTCCCTTCTGGCAGCCATCTCCTCCAGGAGGGCAGCGAGGCACTCGTCGGAAAAACAGGGGGCCGAGTGCCTCCCCTGCTGCCCTGCCCAACCGCCTGGCATTTGCTGACACTCTGGACTCCATCCTTGCAGCAGTGGACAGACATCCTTCCCTGGCAGCCTTTCTGGGGCTGCCTGGGCCATTTTCAAACAGGCTGCCGGCCTCCATTGGACCCGGCGGCCAACAGGCCCCTGCCCCCTCTTGGCCCTTCCTGGCCAGTGACGAGCTGCGTTTCACGCTGGTCAGGCCTCAATTGGCCCACCAGTATGAAATTGCAGTGTGGTCCGATCACAGGCAGCAGCCGGCTTCCTGACCGCCCCTGCCGAGCCCGCCCAACAAGGGCAAAATTCTGCCCCTAATCCCAGAACTGACTTTTCACTGTGAGGATTGCACTGGAGTTTCCTTCTCTCTAGCCCAGGCTAGGCAAATCTTCCAGTCTTCTTTAAATCCTCATGACTCAGGCTCCTCAACCTGGATTTGTCTTGATTTTTGTGGACAGACCATACCTGGGCAATTTTCCATATTGTTGGGTAGCTCTCAGTATTGTTGCTGTACTGAAGCAGCTTGGCTGGGTACGGGGCTTGTTCTGGAGCACAGGCTCTTCAGTACGACAGCCGGGATGTTATCAGGGCCAATAACCTAAGCTGTATCCAGTTTTGTTTTTGAAGTAAAAAGAAGGGAAGACTCACATTTGTTTAGGGCCTTATATATCTTTCAGAAAGGCTTCAAATGCAAAGAAGATCTCAGCAAAATACTGATGACAGAATATTGATCAAGCTGGAAAACAGTTGGGAGAAACCTGTGCCTTCTTCAGATAATGACATGAAAGTTTTGTTATCCATTTGAACCACTGAAACAGACAGACATTGGTTTGAAGGTTTTGTCCAAAGAATAATGCCTCTGAGATTGCAGCACTACTTCAGTGAAGTATCAGTCGAATTACATCCTCAAACTATGGATGACGTTTTAAAAATTTTTTCTTTCATAGTACGTAGGCATTGCTGGCTAGGCCAGCATTTATTGCCCATCCCTAAATGCCGTTGAGAAAGTGGTGCTGAACCTCCTTCTTGAACCGCTGCAGTCCATGTGGTGTAGGTACATCCACAGTGCTGTTAGGAAGGGAGTTCCAGGATTTTGACCCAGTAACAGTAAAGGAATGGCAATATAGTTCCAAGTCAGGGTGGTGTGTGGCTTGGAGGGGAACTTGCATATGTTGGTGTTCCCTTGCAACTGCTGCCCTTGTCCTTCTTGGTGGTAGAGGTCGTGGGTTTGGAAAGTGCTGTCGAAGGAGTCTTGGTGAATTGCTGCAGTGCATCTTGTAGATGGTGCACACTGCTGCTACTGTGTGTTGGTGGTGGAGGGAGTGAAAGTTGAAGGTGATGGATGGGGTGCCAATCAAGCAGATTGCTTTGTCCTGGATGGTGTTGTGCTTTTTATTGTTGTTGGAGCTGCACTGATCCGCCCAAGTGGAGAATATTCCATCACACTCCTGCATTGTGCCTTTTAGATGGTGGACGGGCTATGGGGAGCCAGGAGGTTACTCTCCGCAGAATTCTGAGCCTCTGACCTGCTCTTGTAGCCACAGTATTTATATGGCAGGTCCTGTTCAGCTACTGGTAACTCCCAGGACCCTCGAACCCACAATCTTTTGATTCACAGGTGAAAATGCTACCTATTGAGTCAAGCTGACACTTTGTGTAATGATTAGTTGTTATATGAAATAGACTTGATTAAAGTTGAAAGAAAATGAAATGGGTTGAATAGAGAGTATTGAAATGTGCATGGTATGTGGCAATAAAAATTGATGAGCTGAATGTTCTTTCTCATTCTGTGATTCATATGTTTTCTTTAATTTAAGATAAAGTCCAAAAATTCAGTGCCAAATTGATGGAGGCAGTTACTAATGCAGACCTATTCCTTATGTTATGTTCTGAAATTTAACAGCCACTTTCTGCCCACAAATGTGTTCCGCAGTATGCTGAGATCAAGCATGATATGAAATTCCACTAATAGGTTACTCAGGCAGATGCATTTACAAATAGTAATCAAAGATGCAAAACAATATCAGAAATATAAGCACAGGAATATGAATGTAATACCAGGTTGCTTTCAACTTTTGGAGTTTGCTGGGGAAATCCAGAACTAGAATGTATAACAGTGAAAAGGAACATAAAATTCAACTTAAATATTTAAGAATGAATGCAGAATTTACTTAAAATGATTGAAAATCTAGTTGCTGAAATATCTATATAATGAGGTAGTTGTACAACTTTCTCTTAAACTTTCTGGACTAATCTGGGCTAAATTCTTTAAGTTAAAAGTTATTTTTGACTATATTTCAGGTGACGTTATGACTGATTTCATTCTCCTGTGCTCCCATCAGGGAATGTCATTTTCAGAAAGCATATCGCAGGTGTACAGCCTTTAATTTCTCTGCCATTAAAATTAATAGGCAACAAAATCACATGTTCTGTGCATGTTACATGCTCCCTGTACACACCATTCACAGCTGGGAGGGTGGTATCTATTAGAACAACTTATATCATTTTAAATCAAGTTCAATCCAAAAGAGTAAAAAAGCAACTTAGGTTAATTATGTGGTCATCTCTCAGCATCAAGATAGTTAGATCTCATCCATCCATATGCATTACATTTATAGAAGTATGGAGAAACAACAGCAGTAATGTAAATCAATGTATTGTATTCTTTCCTCCTTTTTTGAGTCAATTTGAAATACAAGCATTTGGAACATTGGAACAAGGGTTAGCTCTTTAAGCCTGATCTGCCATTCAGTGAGATCATGGCTAATCAGTGACCTAACTCCATAAAGCTATCATTGCCCCATATCCCTTAATACCTTTGTTTAACTAAAATTCCAAATTTAAGATTAACAATTGACTGACCATCAAGTGCCGTTTGTGGAAAAGACTTCCAAACTTCTACCACCCTTTGCGTGTAAAAATGTTTACTAATTCCACTCCTTAAAGGTTTGACTCAACTTGGCTGTGCTCCCTTGTCCTAGGCTCCCCAGTCAGCAAAAAATAATGGGCTGGATTTTACATGCCCCTGCCGGGCATATTTTTGGTGGGGGGTGGCATGTAAAACAGGACAGTGCCCACTCCACCACCTTCCGCACACCCCATCACCTTCCTGCCGACCCCCAAGCTCCCCCCATAAAACAGTGGGTAAGTGGGCGCTGAAATCGGCAGTCCGCCTGCCATACTTGATTAGGGGTCATTTAAGCTTGTTAATAAGCCAATTGATTCCAATAATAACTGCCCACACCATAATATGGTGGGCAGTCTGACAGGAGTAGGCAGGCTGTTTTGTTTTTAAAACTTTTTAAAAGGGTAGGAAGGAAAGAGGCGTACTATCTTTGTGGGGGGGAGGATGGGGTGCCCTTTGCACATCAGGGGACAGCCCCCTAAGATAGTATCCCTCCTCTCCTTTCCTTCTCTGTAAAGCCAACCATCCCCAACACCCACCCTCCTCCCCAAGTTGCCCAAACCCACCCCGCCCAATACCTCGGACTTATCTTGCTCCAGATCCATTGTGCCTTCTTCTTGGGCCTGGTTGCAGTCCCAGCTGTGCCCCTAATGGGCTCTTGGCACTGCTGGGGCTGCTGGAGCTGCCAGCCAATTGGATTAGCCGGCAGCTCCCAAGGGCGCGACTTCCTTCCCGGTGAGGAGTGGAAGTCTCACTGGCTGCCTATTTAGCCCACCTGCAGCATGTCGTGGCTGAGGGGTGAGCTGGCACCCAGCAAGTTGGCTCCACACTGCCTTTGCTTCCGTGGAGGCGAGTAGTCCACGCCTCCATAATATGCAGCCCAATATCTCTGTATCCACACTATCAATTCCCTTTAATATCCTGAAAACATAAATCAAATCCCTCCTTTACCTTCAAATTCCAGTGAACACATCCCTAGTTTGTGTAATATCACCTTGTAATTTAAGCCTTGGATTCCATTACCATTATTTTCAATCTATGCTGCCCTCCCTCCAAGGCTAGTTTATCCTTCCTAAGGTATGATGCCCAGAAACTACCCCCTTGTGTTCTAGTCCTCTTGATGTAACGGCTGGAATTCTATTGGTCTTTTTGATTATTTTCTGCACTAGTCCATTACTTATTGACAACCTATTTACACGGATCCCTAAGTTTCTTTGGAGTTTCACTGCTTCCAACTTTTCACCATTTAGAAAGTACTGAAATCTATTCTTTTTGGGTCCAAACTGAATGACCTCATAATGCCTTTATTAAAATTTATTTACCATAGTTTTGCTCATTCACTTCAACTATTATTATCTCTGTAATTTTATGTTTCTGTCTATGGAGTTTACAATGCTACCTCTCTTTGTGTCATTGGCAAACTTAGATATATGGCTGTCCATGCCATCGGTTAAGTCAGGCTTGTCCAACCAGTGGCTCGTGGGCCGAATTGTGGCACCTGAAGCCATCCTATGTGGCCATTGGATCCACTGTTCAAAATGCCGGTAAGATAGGTATGTGAAGTTGAAGATTCTGCAAGGGGCTGCTCCTCCATTGACAGGCCATCCCTCTCCCACATTTCAGCAGCAAAGGTGGGAGAGAAACAGGCTGTGATTGGAGGAGCAGTGAACACCAGCACCTGTGAGTATGTGGAGGGGAAAGGAGAGGATTTCAGGAGGGGAAGAGACAGAGAGAGACTGTGGGGCATGTGGGGCCTGAGAGACTGTGAGGCCTGAGAGCCTGGGGGACTTGGGGGGCAGAGAGACACTCCCAGGGCCGGTGGGAGGAGAGACATGCTGCTGGGGCCCATGGGGGAGGGAGTCGCTTCCAGGCCCCGTGGGAGGAGAGAGAAGCTGCCAGGCCAATGGTGTGGGAGAGAATCGCTGCTGGGGCCAGTAGGGGAGAGAGTTGCAGCAGGGGCCAGTGGGGGAGAGAGTCACTACCGGGGTCGGTGGGGGAGAGAGTCGCTGCTGGGGCCTATGGGTAGAGAGGGATGTTGCCGGGGCACCTTGGGGGAGAGAGACGCTGCTGGGGCCTGTGGGGAGAGAGTTGCTGCTGGGGCCTGTGGGGAAAGAGTCATTGCTGGGGCCCATGGGGGGAAGAGTCGCTGCCGGGACCCATGGGGGAGAGAGTCACTGCCTGGGCCACTGAGGGAGGCAGGGGAGCGACTAGTTGAGGGACAGGGGAGCGACTGGTTGAGGGACCTGGGTGGGGCGGCAGGGGGTGAAGAGACACGCTATTGGGGGGTTTGTGTAAGGGAAAGAGTGTTTGTGTGTGAGTGTGTGTGAGAGAGAGCGTGTGGCCTCAATCTTGCGTTTCCGGAAGCGGACGCGAAATGCGGACACGTGCCCGATGTCTGCTTGCGTGATTTCACATGATTCTGGATCTAACCCGGCATTGTGGAGAATATAAATTTGCTAAAGCCCAACTTCGTGAAGCCGGACTTAAATGTGGCTTTCTCCACCCTGCTCGCCTGCATGTAACTTTCAACGGAGTGAATAAGATTTTCAACACGCCGCAGTACTTACCTGGCAGGGGAGAGACCATGAGCATGGTTCTGCCAAGGCAAGGTCGGGAAGCAAAGGCTATAACCAATCGAAACCCATACCATGGGTTATCAAACACTGTCCGAGTCACGGTGAAAGACAGCGAAGGAGGATCACCTATGGATCGGGCCTTCTTCGCCAGGAGGATCCTGTTGAAGGCGTGCGGTTTTGAAGCTCCGGAGATCTTCACACTGCAGGACTTCCCCAGCGCTGGTTTTTTCAACGTGACGTTCAAGCGGGTGGCAGACTGTGTCCAGCTCCTGAGGGTGTTCGAGGAGAAGAGAGACCTGCCAGAGATGAAGATCCTGACGGCGGAGCCGCTCTTTGCTCTGCCGTTGCAATGGGACCGGGGGGTGACGGTGCATCTGTACAACCCCTTCGCCCCTGTCGCCGACGTGGTCACCTTCCTCACCAGGTACTTCGATAAGGTGGGGAGCGGCACTGAGATTCGAGACGATTTGGGGATCTGGACAGGCAAACACCAGTTTAAGGTCACGCTAAAGACCGACGGTAAGGGAGCCATTTTCCACCCTCCTTCCAGATTCGCTATCGGGGGAAACCGTGGCTACCTGGTCTACGCTGGGCAACCCAAGCATTGTCGCTCATGCGGCAAGGCTGGTCATGTGGTGGCCAACTGCAGCGCCTCCCTCTGCAAAATCTGCAAACAGGAAGGGCACCAGACAAAAGACTGCAAACAGGCTAAGTGCTGCAACCTGTGTGGCGAGGCAGGTCACCTCTACAGGACCTGCCCCAAATGCTGCCGTACTTACGCACAGGCAGCCAAAGCCAAGGAGGGGGAAGCAGAAGAAATGCTTCGTGTCACTCCAACCACCAAGGCCCCCAGGGAGCTCAACGGGACAAAGGAGGACACAGAGAAAGACAAGGTGGAGGAAGAGATTGAGGCAACAGATAGCCAATCAACAGCACTACCCCCTGAACCTCCCAGTCCTCAGGACAGCGAATCAATGGAGGAGGAGGCAGCAGTGGAAAAGCAGCAGGGGGAGTGGCAGACGGTGAAGAGAGCCAAAAGGAAGAAGGAGCGAAGAAGAAGCAAAACCACTTCCCAGACAATGGCAAGAGGCGTCTCCCATCCGACATGGATGACAAAGGCAGCAGTTCTTCGGATGAAGAAGTGCCAGGGCGGCACCAACAGAAGAAGCGGCAAAGCTCCAGGGCATTGGAGGACGATACACCCGAGCTCCAGAACATTGGAGACAACAAGGAGACCAGCGCACCCCAACTTTGCCTGCAACCTAAGGAGGCCAGTGCACCACAGCCCCAGGAATCTGGGAGCAGTGAGGCAATCATCGCACCCCAGCTCTGGGAAGCCGGGAACAGCAACGCCCCAGAGGGGGTGAGTTTTGGAGAAGCTTCTCCAGCAAAGGTCATCTCAAAACCCACTCTCTACGCGAACCCCCAGATGCCACCTGAGCAGAACACTGCCAAGGAGAACTACCTCAGCCCATCCAAAGTGAAGCAATTTGAGCTCACTACGGGTATGAAGGAGCAGACTAAAGGTCTGGGACTCTCAGAGACAATGGGTTTGGTAGGAGAATAAATGCTTTAAAATGGGTTTAAAGATTGTATCCATAAATGTGCGTAGCATTAAATCTACTACGCGATGTGTTGCGACCTTGGACTACCTTGCCAAGGTCAAAGCTGACCTGTTGTTTCTGCAGGAGTGTGCGATACCGCACCTCAGCTCCTACAGGCAATGGTCACGATGGTGGTCCCATGGGCCATCGATCTGGTCGGGCGGAAACGACTCTCGTTCCTCCGGCCTGGGTATTCTGCTGCGGGGAGGCAACTTCACCGTCTCCGAGGTTAAGGAGGTGGTGGGCGGGCGCCTCCTCGTAGCAGACGTAATGTACAAGAATGCTCCACTCCGGTTAATTAACGTGTATGGCCCGTCACAAGGGGCCGAGCGGCTGGAGGTTTTTCAGCAGCTCCCACTGCTGCTGGCGACCTCCAGGCTGGTCATTCTGGGCGGTGACTTCAACTGCATCATCGATGCGGCTGGACGATCCAGCAGGGCCGACAGCAGATTGGACACTGCGTCCAGATCCCTGATGGAAACAGTTAAGGATGCCAAGCTGCACGACGTCTTCAGCAACCCTGCAGTCGGAGCGCAGCGTAGATACACCTGGTCGCGGCCAGACGGGTCCATTCGTTCCAGAATAGACTTCCTGTTTGTGTCCCGTGCAGTCACAGTCAGATCCACCGTCGTCAAGCCGGTGTTTTTCTCTGACCACTGCCTCCTACTGGCGGACTGCCACTTAGAGAAGGACCTGAGGGTGGGCAGGGGGGCATGGAAGCTAAATGTGCAACTGCTGACCCCAGAGAACATTGAGGAGCTCAAGAGGGATTACAAAGGTTGGAGAACCGTGAAACCCCTCTTTGAGTCCCTGACACACTGGTGGGAAGCGATCAAGGGAAACATCAAGAGGATTTTCATCCTCAAAGGCATCCAGAAAGCTAGAAAGGAACAGAGGGAAATGTCTCGACTCCAGAAAAACATGCAGAATCTGCTCCGGCTGCGGTCGATGGGGGTCGATGTCAAGGAGGAACTCCAAGAGGTGAAGGGCCAGCAAGCCTCGCACTTTGCCTCGGAGGCCTTCAAGATCATCTTCCGTTCCAGAGTCCACTCCGTGGAGCAGGATGAGACGTGCTCACGTTTCTTCTTCCAAAAGGTACACAGAGAGAGCTCTGTGATCAACAGCCTGAAGGAAGAAGACGGCTCAGTAAAGTCATCGCAGTCCGACATTTTGAGGATCAGCAAATCCTTTTATGCCGGATTGTATGACGTGAAGCCCACGGACAGCACGGCCTCCCAGTCCTTCCTGTCCTCTATCACGGAGGTCTTAGACGACAGTACGTGGGAGAGCCTGGACAAACCGCTAACTCCTGATGAACTGACTAAGGCCCTTGAGTCCTTGGAGAAGAGTAAAACTCCCGGAAGCGACGGCTTGCCGGTGGAGTTGTATTCGACTCTGTGGGACTGGATCGGCCCAGACCTGCTAGAAGTGTACGAGAGTATGCTCCTGGCCGGCAGCATGTAAGAATCCATGAGGAAAGGCATCATCACCCTCATCTACAAGCACAAGGGGGGAAGGGAGGAAATTAGAAATTGGCGACCCATTTCACTGTTGAATGTGGACTATAAGATTCTGTCCAAGGTCATCGCCAATCGGGTCAAATCCGTTCTGGAATTGGTGATTCACCCTGACCAGACCTGCACTGTGCCAGGCAGGAAGATCTCTGACAGCCTCGCGCTGCTCAGGGATACGATTACCTATGTACAGGACAGGGGTGTGGATACCTGCCTCATCAGCTTGGATCAGGAGAAGGCCTTTGACAGAATATTGCACACCTACATGGTGGATGTGCTGTCCAAAATGGGGTTTGGGGAGGGAATTCGAAATTGGATCCAACTGCTCTACACTAACATCAGTAGCGCAGTCTCGACCGAGTGTTGCGGACTGGCACAATCCAAAGTCCAGGATTACGTGCTGAGGGACGCACTAACGCTTGGGGCAGCTGCCGCAAAGGCGCAATGGGGAAGGGTCACTGTCTAAGACCTTTCTGCCACAGCGCACTGAGGGGCTGGGAACTGTTTAAACCCCCTCGGGCTGTACAGCTCAAAATGAAAGGCTGTAAATGATTGTAATATTGTTTGTACTGATGCACCTGGTGATACATTTTGTAAAAGTTGAACCGGATTGTACCCTTGAAATGGTGTTTTTGAAATGGTTTGGAATGTGATTGAAGATATTTTATGAATAAAGTATATTTTTGCAAAAAAAAAGCCTTTTTGAAGGACACAAGTGTACCTTCTCTTAATAAGTCATATCGTGACTTCGCCCAGGACAAAACAGTGCTCAATGCTTAATTAGGTAACTATGTGTGATGGTTCTGTTACACGGTAAGTTTTGTTGGTTATACCAATTTCTTTGTATCTTAAGTCCAAACTGCACTAATGGCGGGAAGTTTTGCATGAACCCTATGGGTGTTTATTTTTTTACCTTTTACCACATGTACAATTGAATTCTTTGAGAGTTGAATCTCTCTTTATATTCTCCCTCTCTTGTTGAGCACTGTATTACAAAATGTTGCTTCGAACAGTTTCTGCACCTTTTTTAGCATATGCTGAGCTTTACAATACTTTAGTTTGGGATATTTGATTGCATATTGTTTTAATGTGGGCTGTCTTTTCAAGATACACTGGTAAGATAGGTATAAATAGTACACTAGCTATGAGGGGTAGCATTCACCTTGTTTGGGGAGGTGATGTAAGCTATTCTTTCCTTCTTCCACTTTTTTTTCCTCCTTTTTTCCTTTTTTCTCTTTTTCTGGCTCTTTTCCAAATATACATATAGGGCTGAATTTTCCCTTTGGCGTCCGGGCATACTGCAGGGAGGCAGGGACACCTGGGAGGCTTTAATCCAACGAACCTTCAGCTAGCACACCGCAGATGGACCACCAGGACAAGCCTGGGCTGTAGGCTCGATACTCAATACCTAAGTGCAAAATCTGCCAGGTTAGTAACAGTCACTAAGGGCCTTGTTAATAAAGCTGAATGTCCAACCAAGCACTCATTATAGTTTTGAAAACCATACGCGTGCAGAAGAAAAGAGGCACCCTCAGCCATGGTGACATAGCTGAATTTATTCTGTCAAGCAAACCAACTTATTCCAAAAAAAAGAGAATAGTGTTACCAAAGAAAACAAATCATAAGGACCTCATCTCGGGCCAGCACAAAAGCACCAGTGAAAAACCCGTGGTGTGCCTATGGTGCCTTATGTTTTCGTTTCTGGGTGCTACGTCTTGGTGCTGCCCCATCGCTCGGAGTGGCATCTGAGAAAGCCTGCTGACTCTGCTGTCTTATTGGCCTCGATGACCTTGGCGGTCGTCCTCTGGCCTGTGGAGCCAGTGCTGGCTCCTCCTGGGAGGGAGTCGCCAGTTCCACACCTGGCTTCTCTCCAGTCGTTGCAGCCTCATCGGATACTACAGTTACTTGGAGAGGGGCGAGGAGCTGCTGCCCTCATCCGGAGCACCCTGAGAGGTGCCCGCAGAGACGCTAGGCAGCTGCTGCGCCGACATGAGGTCGCTTCGGACCTCCATGCTCACTATGGACGGATGGGCACTGAGCTGGGAAAGTTGATGCCCAAACCATCTCCCACACTGGCAATGACCAACTGAGGTCAATGCTGATGTGAGGGCTTGCTGGTCAGAGCGCATCCCCAGGAAGCCCTGACGGGTCTCCTGGAGGAGCCTCTCCACGAGAGTCGCCACTCTCCATGGAGGACGCATGGCGCTCGGACATGTGGCTCATTGCTTCAGCGATCGTCCACGTGGACTCCTCCACCATGGAGACCAAGCCAAGCATAGCCTCATGTATCTCCCCCAGATTCTCCCACACACCCAGCCGCATTTCCTGCACCTGCTGTGTCGTGGACGACTCCAGAGGCACATCATCAGGCACCGACTGAGCATGTGCCTGGTCCCCTACAGTACTTCAACTGCTGGCGCCCTGGGCACTTTTTGTCTCTGCCAGCTCCTCCAGTGACTGTGATGTGCCCTCACCACTGTGCCCTGGGACACAAGCCAATATTTGAATTCCCACCAAGGTGCTAGCATCTGCGCTGGTGCCTACCTCACAGAAATGGTGTGATGCTGGTGAGACTTCAGGCCCCTCAGGTGTGAGAGGGGGCCTCTGCTGCTCCTCCTCCCGGCCCTACTCCGATGATGCTAAAAGGAAGAACAAGGACAATGGATCAATTAACGTGGAGACAATGTCAAAGTGTATAGCTGTCCCTTGGATCATTATGCGCTCATCCTTCCATAACCAATGGTCAAGCCATGTTTTAAAATTAAATCAATTAACATTCAGCAGTGCTGTGGATGTTGGGAGAACAATGCTGACCTCAGTGTTGGGCATAAATACCTGGCCGTGGCACCCCAGCTTCACCGACACCAGTGGACATTGGCGCATGGCACCTCTCCAGATCCAGGGTCTCCTCCTTGAAGCGGCTAAGAATGGCAATCTACGCCTGGCCGCCGCCAGTCCTCACACGCTCTGCTGCGTTATAAGCGTTCTTCTCCTGAAAATGAGAAACAAGCATTGATTGGTGAAAATTGCACGTGGACTCTCTTCACACAGCCCACCCCAACCAAAGTGGCGCGTATCAGGGCTCCAGAGCCTCCTCATCCTGCTGCTGCTGAACACACACAAAGATAAAAGCAAAATACTGTGGATGCTGGAAATCTAGAACAAAAACAAAAGTACCTGGAAAAACTCAGCAGGTCTGACAGCATCTGCGGAGAGGGATATAGTTGACATTTCGAGTCTGTATGACCCTTCATCAGAACTAAAAAATATAGAAATGAGATGCAATATAAGCTGGTAGAGGGGGGTGGGACAGGTAGAGCTCGATAGGGGGCCAGAGATAGGTGGAGGCCAAGAAGAGACTGCCAAAGATGTCATAGACAAAAGGACAAAGGGATGTTGACGGTGGTGATATTATCTAAAGGATGTGCCCATGGGACATTAAGGGCAGCAAGCAGGACAAGCTAGTGGCAGATGGCCCTAGTGGGGGTGGGGTGGGGGGAAGGGATCGAAATGGGCTTTTTAAAAGGTGGAGATGAAACAACACTTCGAAGTAAATTTAAAAATAGGTGGGAAAAGAAAAATATATTTGTAAAAAATTTTTATAAATTATTGGAAAAGGGGGGATCGGAAAGGGGTTGGGGATGGAGGAGAGAGTTCATGATCTGAAATTGTTGAACTCAATATTAAGTCCGGAAGACTGTAACGCGCCTAGTCGGAAGATGAGGTGCTGTTCCTCCAGTTTGCGTTGAGCTTCACTGGAACATTGCAGCAGGCCAAGGACGGACATGTGGGAATGAGAGCAGGGTGGTGTGTTGAAATGGCAAGCGACAGGGAGGTCTGGGTCATGCTTTGCGGAACACCTTTGGTCTTGGTCTGACTTGGACATGTCCTGGAGTTCAAACACAGCACCTAGGTGCAGCTCTTCCAGGTTGCCCCCAAAACAGTCATGTGGGACTCAGTGTATGCTGCGGGGGCAATACACATCTCTTCATCACCCTCTCAGGCTGACCTCAGCATAGGCAATATCTGCTGGCCCACCCAGCAAAGGACATATGCCGTCAATGATTCAATGCAGTCCCTACACTCAGACTTGGGGAGCGGGGTGACAGCATGGGGGTAAGCCTACCTGCTGGGTTACCTGACCAATGCGACATGGTACTCACCCTGCCAGAGCACAACAAGTCGTTGAAGTGCTTGCGACACTAGATTCAGGTCCGCCACCTCCTCCCAGGCACGTTTCGTCATGTGGAGGGCCTTCCTCCTCCCATCCTGGGGCACCTCCTGCTGTGCTGCCACCTCCTCGAGGAGGGCAGCAAGGCAGTCATCTGAGAAACGAGGGGCACACTGGTCCCCCGCCCAACTCTCTGGCCTGGCGTGTCCTGCTGCCCTACCCATCAGCCTTGCCTGCTCTGATGGCCTACCCTCCGGACTGACCAGCTCGCCAGAAGCCCTCTGATGAGCCCTTCCACTTGACATTGTGAGCAGCCTTGCAAAGGCTGCCAGCGTTTCTGATAAACAGGCCGCCGGGTCGCCATTGAACCCGGCAGACAGCTGCCCGCCCACTCCCGCTTTCCTTGGGAGTCAGGCATTATGCTGGGCGGGCCTTAATTGGCCCGCCCTTATAAAATGGGGGCGTGGACCCGATCGCAGGTGGCGATCAGGTCCACGCCCACTCCCACTCTGCCACCCCCCCCCCCCCCCCCACCCCCGGCCAAACAGAAAATTCAGCCCATATACCTTCCATTTGGTCAGTTTTTAATATTCTTTAGGTGGATAAGCTCTGGTGCAAATATATTTAATCGTTTATATACAGTGGTCAACCTATCGGATTCATATGCTTTGATATGCTTTTATCATCATAGTGTCCATTAATAATTAGGCCTCACAAGGTGGTTGTCCAATCCATTTTATCACCTGGAATGTGAAAGGTCTAAATCACCCATTTAAAAGAAATAAAGTTCTCTCTCATTTACATCATTTGAAGGTGGCATTGCCTTCCTGCAGGAAACTCACTTACGTACATCTGAACACTTTCGAATGCAGAAGGGTTGGGTTGGGCAGGTGTTACATTCTAACTCTCATAGTAAAGTGAGAGGTGTGGCAATTTTAATCCATGGAAGTTATAGCTGACCCTAATATCTGCTATGTCATAGTACAAGGCAGACTTTTTAACTGCCCATTGATCCTAGCTAATGTATATGCATCCAACTGGGATAATCACCATTTCATTTCAAAGTTCTTATTTTCCATACCTGACTTAGACTTGTATCACTTACTTCTTGGAAGAGACTTAAACTGTGTTCTTAACCCAAATTTAGATCACTAATCCACAAAATCTGTTCCAATATCAAAATCAGCCCCAGCCATCAGTCCTTTTCTGGATACACATGGATTGGTAGACTCATGGTGTTTTCTATACACATCAGCAAGACAATACTCCTTTTTCTCTCCTGTTCACCACACCTATTCACGTATTGACTATTTTTTCTTTGATAAGAGGCTGCTCATGTTAATTCAATCTTGTACAGACAATAGTTTGGTAATCTCTGATCATGCCCCTTAGACTTAGCAATACGGTTCCATGACCAACCTGTCTGTCATCCGCCACGGCATCTTGATTCTCTTCTTCTGGAGGACCCAGATTTTACTAAATTAATTTCCTTGCAAATAGATACTTTTATGGAACTTAATACTACTCCAGATATTTCCTTTGCTACTGTCTGGGGGAGTATGAAGGCTTACCTACGTGGACAAATAATTACATATATTGCTCAACTTAACAAACACAATACCTCAAAATTGTCACAATTGATTGACCAAATTCTCTTAGTGGACCAGCAGTATGCTATTGCACCTACCCCAGTATTATACAAACAGCGCCTGGCTCTACAGTCTGAATTTGATCTTCTTTCCACTAAGCAAACAGAAAAGCTTATATTTAGATCACCTGGCACATGTTTTGAGCATGGTGAAAGGACCGGTAGGCTCCTGGCTCACCAGCTTCGTCAATCTGCTTCCTCTCAATTTATTGCTGAAATTACCACTCCAGCAGGGTCAATCACCACTGATCATCAGGAGATCAGTGATCAATTCAAACATTTTTATTCCACCCTTTATACCTCAGACTCCTTTTCAGATCCTGGTTTATTTCACAATTTTCTTTGATAATCTGGAGATCCCACCTCTAATGCCTGACTCTATGAATGTGTTAGAAGTACCCTTTTCCCAAGATGAAATACTAAAGGGCAATTAAACCCATGCAAAGTAATAAGGCATCAGGGCTTGATGGATTTCCAATAGAATTTTATAAAAAATTCTTATCACAGCTTTCTCCATTATTATTGTCTCTGTTTTCAGAATGGTTTCATTTTAAACCGCTCCCTCTTATGCTGCGTGAGGCATCGTTGTCTATTCTTTTAAAGAGGGATAAGGATCCTCTGCATTGTAGTTCATACCGGCCTATTTCCCTTTTAAATGCGGATGTCAAGACACTAGCTAAAGCCTTAGCCCAGTGTTTTGAATCTGTCCTTCCATCCATTATCTCTCCTAACCAGACAGGCTTTATACAGGGCAGGCAATCCTTCTCTAATTTAAGGCGTCTTTTCAATATTGTTTATACACATTTAACTACTCCTCTCACTGAGGTTCTTATAACTATAGATGCAGTAAAGGCTTTTGATAGAGTGGAATGGGACTACCTTTTTTTCACTCTTCAAAAATTTGGATTTGGACCCATTTACATAAAATGGATAAAACTATTGTATTCCTAACCAGTCACTTCAGTATGTACAAATAATACCGATTCTAAACTCTTTGACCTCCAACGAGGTACCTGACAGGGATGTCCCCTTCCACCCCTACTTTTTGTTATTGCTATTGAGCCCCTGACAATTTCACCATGGATCTGTGGAGATACACAGGGTGTTATATGGGGTGGAGTCGAGTAGAAACTCTCCCTATATACCGATAACCTGCATCTTTATATCTCCTATCCGGCCTCATCTCTCCCACGTATTATCTTTATTCTTGAGTGATTTGGTCATTCTTCAAGTTTTAAAATTACTTTGCAAAAGAGTGAAATTTTTCTTATTAACTCCATTGCAAAGAGTTGCCTTCTTTCTATCCTCCCCTTCAAGGTCCCAGTAAACAGTATTAAATATCTAGGAATTTTAGTTACTCGGTCCCTTGGAGACCTTTTAAAGTTCAACTTTGACTCTTTGTTGGAACGTACGAAGCAGGACTTAGCACGTTGCTCTAGCTTACCCCTTTCTTTAGTTGGTTGTATAAATTCTGTAAAGATGAATACTTTGCCAAAAGTTCTGTACTTATTTCAGTGCATTTCATTGTTTATTCCCAAGCGTTTTTTTGTTGCAATAGACCAATGAATTTCTTCCTTTATCTGGAATAAGAAAATGCCCAGAATTCATAAAGTTTTTCTACAAAGTCCCAAGCAGTTATGTGCTTTGGCACTACCAAAATTTCAGTTTTAATATTGGTCGGTTAATATCCGTAATATTTCTTTTTGGCTTCATTCGGACCTGGCTAGTTTAGCGTGAGTGCAATTGGAGGCAACCTCCTGTCAATCCACATCTTTACTTGCTCTGTTGTGCTCCTCCATTCCTTTCTCAATCAGTCACTTTTCTTCAAACCCTATTGTTATATCTTTGCTTGCTCTGTTGTGCTCCTCCATTCCTTTCTCAATCAGTCACTTTTCTTCAAACCCTATTGTTATACAGTCACTTAAGATTTGTACCCAGTTCAGAACACACTTTGGGCTGCAATCTCTCTCTTTATACAGACTTTTAATGCAAGCCATTTATTCCCACCTTCGTTAGGAGATTCTGCCTTTCAAGTCTGGCACGCAAGGTACATCAGTACCCTTGCTAACTTATACATTGATAATATTTTTGCTTCTTTTGACTCTCCTCGGATATATGATCTGCCCCACATACTTCTTTCACTATTAACAAATCAGATTTTGCATGCAAAAAAAAAAAATCACCCAGTTTCCTTTGGTTATGACATGACAGATGATGTGTGCCAGGCAGATCAAATCCACGAGGGAAACTTGATCCCGCTATCACAATGGTTTTGCAATTTGTACTTATTTCGAGATACGTGGTTGAATTCAGTAATACTAAGTCCATCAAGACTTAGAAACTTTTAGAAAACTAAATTAAACATTTATCAACAAAAGAAAAGATTTCAAGCACATACATAGGTCTACAAATCACTACTATAATAACTCCTAAAACCCCTAATTAATCTGGCTTCCAGTTACACATTAAGGCATTAAGGCAACGGTAAAAAAAATAGATTTTAACAGATCCAGGCAATTCAACACAATACCCTGGACAGTAGAATTCAGAGTGGCTTTTCCCAGCTTCGGTTTCCATAGTGCACAAATACTGGAGGCTTTTCACACTTCTGGTAGATGTTATGATGCTTTTTCTGACATCATAACATCTACCAGAAGTGTGAAAAGCCTCCAGTTGCCTTAACGGGGGTGTAATCTCCTATATACATGTTTCTTCCTTTTAGTGTAAATCCCATTGTTCTCATATCTCTTTGGAACTTTAGCTTTCTCGTAATATAAATCATTTCACGGTGCAAATATTATCAGTAACCTTTGGGGAAAATAAACACACTGCTTGGCATAGATGTAACATGGCTAGGTGTAACATCCTAACATCTAAATTCAAACTGCCCTGATTTATCTAAAGATGCAAATTCTCCTTACCTCACATTAGCCATGTTTACGCATTTAGCATTTCAAATTTAGCTTCTTTCGATGAGTCAAAGCCTTCAGACCAGTTGTCTCCAATTCAATTAAATCACTCTCACACACACACACACATACACACACACACACAGAAACTATTCAAACCACAATATGAACCTACTTTTATAATAAATCACAATAATATTATGAGAATGATTATACTTTTGTGATATTTTATTGCCCCCTAAATCACAGATAGATATTATGTTTGAATTAAATCCTTTTGTTAGGGGGTTTGTTTCCAAATTGTATTCTCTAATCTTTTTGCTATACTGCCCTTTCCTTTCTACCTTAAAAACTCTTTGAGAGCAAGATTTTGACTCAGACTTATTGGAAGATAACTGGAAGTCTATTCTCTCTTGTGTACATTCCTCACCTGTATGTGCAAGACATGGGTTGCTATAGTTTAAAATCTTACATCGTATCCATCTATCCAAGGTGAACTTATTTAAGATTTATCCAAATTTTGATCCAGCTTGTGGGAAATGTCATAATTCCCCAGCATCTCTAATTCATATGTACTGGTCGTGACCTAAATTGGCTTTGTTTTGGATAAAAATTTTTAGATCAGTCTCACTTATTTTCAGTAGCAACATTTAGCCCTCTCCTATTACAGCACTCTTTGGAGTGGAACCAAATGGCACCACTCTTACAAATATTTGGACTGATGCACTTGCCTTTTCAACGTTATTGGCTAGATGTATTATTCTATTAAATTGGAAACAGTCTGCCCCACCTTCTTTTGCTAATTGGATACGTGATCTTTTGCAGAATCTTAAACTTGAGAAAGTAAAGTACATGGGAGATGCTCCACTGATGGATTTCATGTAGCTTGGCAACCTTTCTTAGATTACTTTGAGGAACGACAGCTCTCTACTTTCATATAACTGACCCTAATTAGGTTGTATGTATTATATCAGGTGAAACTATATCTGACCTATGATTGTGGTTGATTTTCTTATTATTTATTTTTTGGAGGGGTTGGGGAGGGGTTTTTTTCCTCTCTTTCCTTTCTCTTCTTCTACCTCCTACTTCTCTTTTCCTTTCTTTTTTCTCTCTTCCAAATGTAAGTGTATTGAATTATTGCTGTATTGTAAGACTTTTGTTTTGTATGGTTACTCATTATGACTGTTAATTTAAAAAAATATGAATGAAAAGGTGCTTAAAATTGTAAGAGCAATAACACTCTAAAAAAGTGACATGCAGAAAAGAAAATATCAGTATTTTGGCCATTTGATCAGAGCTGAAAAGCTATAGAGATCTCTCCTGGAGGGAAAAGTGGAGGGCAGTAGAAAGAAGGGTCAACCTAGACGTAGTTAGATGATGGACATCACATAGTGGTTGAAGATGAGCTATAGTGGATATATGAGGATTGTGCAAAACAGACGAGCGTGACATACCATGACAACAGATCTCCTGGTATGAGTAGCCATAAGCAGGACAGGAGGATGCTATCTTTTGCAACTTCCTCTGGTTTTTCTTTTAGTTTGAGGTTGCCTCTTATTCTTCTTTCATCCTTGGCTGATTTTTTGGGGGAGCGTATAGAACTCTTGCCCCTTAGGGATATATCCTCTTTCCTTCTCTGTCGCTGGGTCAAAATCCTGGAACTCCTTTCCTAACAGCACTGTGGATGTACCAACATCACATGGACTGCAGTGGTTCAAGAAGGCAGCCCACCACCACGTTCTCAAGGGCAACTAGGGAAGGGCAATAAATGCTGGCCCAGCCAGCGACGCCCACATTCCGTGAATGAATAAAAAAGAATCCATATCCTGATAAATTCTTTTTTGAACATGTTCCACTAACATTCTGCCAATTTAACCATTTACAGTTTATCCCAGTTTACTGTGGACAATCTCTGTGTCTTCCTGTTGAAATTAGCCTCATCTAATTCTAGATCTTAGGGGAATATTTTTACAGGCAAGGGAATTGCGATTTGGGTGTGTGTGGAGAGTTAAATCCCCTAAAAGTGATGTCTGGTCATGATCCCAACACTTCCGGGTTTCACCATGGCAGAATCCCTGGGCAGTTGTTGGGTAAATTGTCTAAATATTATAATAGGTCAATGAAGTACAGTTTTAACCAAGGATTCTGGATTTTACAGCTAGTGGACCTATTTCCCGAGCTGTCAGCAACTTGCCAGGGTGCTGGGACAAGTGCACAACGGGGAGGCCTTCTTTAGTGAAACTTATAGGTGGGGAAGGCTTTGGTCAGCTACACTTAGAGCTCTAACCATGACCAGGTGAGAGGCTGCTGTTCATAGCACTTCTTGTCAGAAAGAGCTTTATGTGCTTAACAGTTGATTGTCAACTTTTTGGAAGTCACTTCACCTGTTTTTTCTCACCTTTAGCTGCACTTTAAATCTGTGATACTTTTAAATTAATGCACCCTGTTTAGCCTTTTGTTATTCATTTCATCAAAACTGTTCATACTTTTAAAAATCTATATTAAATCGTCTTTTTATTTAAAATGCATTATTGTCTGGATTAAGTTTAGCAGGACCTTCCTCATTATTCAAATGATATGGATTCCCCATGTGCTATCATCCCACTCATCAATCCCTACAATGGCATAATCTTGGTAGATTAGCGAGAGGGTTCAGAAATTACTTCCAGTTTAGCTTCACATCAAATCAAAGTGGTTCAGTTACTGAAGTTTTATGCAGTGTGTCAATAGACCATATTCAGCAGCCTCCATCCATAAGTCGTGGCCATATTTCTTATGCTAATACTTGGCACGTGATTTATCAGAATCTATCAATTCAGGGTATAATATCATGGTTGTTGGAATATCCTACAACTTGAAGAATGAAGGCTGTACAAGGTGAATACTTTGTAAATAGTAATGAAAATTTAGGATGTAAAACATGTCTCTGAGCAATGTGCATTCCTGCTCTTTATTTTACAGCTACCTCTGCAAAAATGGGACTTGTTGAAACAAAGTTGGCAATCATTCCAGGTGCAGGTATGGATTCATCCAATTGACCTTTTTCCAGGATTATATTCTAAACAAATGCATTTGACCAATAAAATGAATGTGTTTAATTCTTCAGTTGCTGTAATGTTCAATTTCTACTTGTCTGCTTTCATAAATGAAAATTAGCGCTCCTGGCTGAGTGCTGTTGGCAGTTCCTTCTTGTTGCTCTTGCTCCCCAGATTAAACATTTCACAGTATTTGTGAGATCAGGAATTTCCTTTGCAGTATGCAGATGTGTTCAAGCCACTGGAAGAGGAGCTATAAGTAGGAGTTTGGACCAGCACTTAGAGACCAGGATAAAGTCAAGATGACCTGAGGAGGCGGAAGAAAATAACCCTTTGAATTAAGTGGGAAGGGTGGATTGAAAAGGTGAGGTGGAAGAAGTGCACCAGCATGATCTGATGAGGAACAATTAGCAGTAGCATTTACTAGGGGACATGCAGGAAGAAAGACAGCTTGGACTGGAGCAAGGGGATAGGGAGAGAAAACTGGAGACAGAGCAAACAGGAGAAGAATGCCAGCATAAACTGAGGAGGGAGGGGAGAAGAAGAATGTCAGTCAGAAATTGTGGTAAAAGGGGTGGGGATGGTGGGATCAAGTTAAGAGTGCCAGCTTGCCCTATGTGGTGAGAAGCGTGAAGTATACTTCCATGCCATATGACAACCTTATAAACAATTTTAAACTGATATGTTTACACAAAATCATGTGATCTCTTGGGACTGATTTTGATCAGCTGAGGGGCTCAGAGTGAAATTTTCCAGAGTATTTGAGCAACAGAATGTGAATACCTAACGACAATAGCCTGCAATTATTCTGCAAGAAATGAAAGGACATCCCAGCAATTTCTACATCAATTTTCCAGCGTACAATTTTAAGCATACATTGAATTTGTCATAACTTGAACTCTTACTGACTTTTGTGGCTGTAAAAAGATAACTGCTACTTGGAAATTTCATGCCACAGGTTCTATCTAAGCAGCAGCAGGAGATACCTGCTGAATCTCTCAACCTACATTGCATAGTTCCATCGTGTAGCTCACATGTTTTATTTGCCTTAGCTACTCGATTCATACATCTCAACATGGAAAATGTATAATACAAGAGAGTTCTTCCCCTATGCCCTTAAAATGCAGGCCAAATGGACTCTATGCCCCATTATTGCCCCATTCATGAATAGAAAGAGATTCCACTACATGTGCGGAATCGTCCGCGCCCGCTGACATCGGAAGTATTGGTGGCGTGAGCGGACAATATGGTGAGAAGGCCAAAAAAGGTTTCACGACATCATGAAACCAGTTTGCGATCGTCCACTCAGCCTGTTGATGGCGGGCACCGTTCCCTGCCATCGGACGTCGGGAACTTCGTTGTAATACGTCAGCATATCATTATAAGGCTGGCTGACCGGACTCATCCCCCCATGTCCAGATTCACGGATCATCTGCCCAGGTCAGCAGGAAAACACGCCTGTGCAGAACACGTCTTGACAACTGTGACGTGCAAAAGTCGGGACAAACCGCCAGGGCCTTGCTCATATCGCAGACATCCTAGGAGCAGATGTTGGAGCCTGACAGCAACGGGGTCCTGGAGGAATGTTGATGCTGGGTGGATTCTCATGGACATGGCCCCGCTGCGAAGCAGCTCACGGAAGTTGGAAAGTTAATGGTCACAACGGATGATGGGAGAGGAAGGCCTAGGATCGACTGGGAGAGGAGGAGGGGTTGGGAGGGAATGAAGATGCCTGGGGGGTGAGGTTGGGAGGGGGGCAATGAAAGTGTTGGGGGTGGTAAGGTGGGGAGGGGGGGGAATGAAGGTGTTGGGGTGAGGTTGAGAGGGGGGAATGAAGGTGTCAGTAATGGGGGGGAGGATGGCAACTGGGGAGGTAGGTGTAAGGGGGGGTGGAAGGTGTAAAGGAATGAGTTCGGAGGTGGGATGGAGTGTGGAGAGGGGAGCATGTAAAGGTGAAGGAAGAAGTAAGAGTGGAGGAAGGAGTGGGGAAGGAGTAAAGCTGGAGGAAGAAATGAGGATGTCTGAGGGAATCAGGAAGGGGGAAGGAGTCAGGCTGGAGGAAGAGATATGGCAGGAGGAAGGACTCGGGAGGGGGGAAGGACAGTGGGTGGAAAAAGAAGTTAGGGTGTCTGAGGGCATCAGGAAGAGGGAGGGACTAAGTGGGCGGTGTGGAGTCTGGGCATTTGGGGGAATAAGAGGGAGGAAGGGGTTCTGGCGGGGGGTGGGAAAGGGGTTCCGGTAGGGGGAAGGGGTCTGGAGGGGGGGATGTCCAGGTAAACATGCCAGGGAGGGGTCTGCTGGGTCCATGACTGCCTCCTGGGGAGCAAACTGAGGTTGGGTGTGGTATGAGGGAATGGTGAGAATGAGCGAGGGCAGAGTGAGGTGGTAGGGTGGGAGGGTGAATGTTTGACGGTAGTGGTAAAAGGGATGGCAAGGATGGTTGGTGGGGACTTGGAGGCAGAAACGGACCCTGGGGTTGGGAAGGAAGGGGTCGGGGAGGTGCATTTGGATGGGGGTGGGATTTCCGGGAAGGAAGGAAATGTACATGTTAACCTGGATATCCCCAAAGGAAAAGAGTTGTGGCTGGTAGGTCACAGAGGAGAAGTGGAAGCTACTGCAAGGGGGCTCAACTGTGATGGAGGAAAGGAAATAGGTGACTTGGGGAGGCAAAAAGACGGAAGAGCTGACGAAAAATCGAATCCAGACCATGCTGTCCGAATCGAAAGTGAAACGACAGTTGTGGTGGGCGAGATCAGGTGCTGCATGGGATTGTGATCATTGGGCAGGCAGAGATGCGAGTTAGCTCAGATGGACAACTGAAAGCGAACTCCAGCAGGCAGCATTCAAAATGCTTAGGACATTGAGGTGAGTATGATATGTGAAGGCTTCACATGCATGGGAGAGTACTTGCACGAGGCTCCAAAAGGCCCGGCCACATACACACTTCTTCCTCTAGAACCATTCGTTGGCCAGCTGCTCCCTCTGCAGTGACAGAGGATGAGGTTGAGGGGCTCACAGGCAAAGGGGACTCAGAGGGAGAGGACAGCCTTTGAGATTCCTGAGTGGATGACCCGGTTGTGCCCAGCTACCGCTCCTTCTCCCTTCGGGTGCCCCGGCTTGTCTCCTTGAGGGAAGGAGCACCTGGAGGGACGTCGAGGTGCCCTGTTTCCCTCTCGCATTGCCATTGCAGGAACTCACCCATGGCTCCAGCGATGGAGTGCATGTCCGCACACATCTCCTTATTCTGCTGGACCAGGATCTCCATGGCATCTGCCATCCTCCCCATGGAGATCTCCATACATGTACATGTGGGCACCACTTTTCAGAGAGCAGGCAGATGCTCTCCTCCAACTCACGTGCCACTCTCTTGAGGACTTCCAACAGCTCTGCGTGATGT
>NW_027597710.1:57500-68896 GCF_964194155.1 Cetorhinus maximus | reverse complement strand
TGTTTGCCGTGTGGAGCCCGGACAGGAAGAGTTGGTCTCTCGGCCGATGGTGCCCAATGGACCCCTGAATCCCTCCGACCCTCCGCCGTCCAACCCTCTGACCCTCTGCCCTCCGACCCTCTGACTCTCCGCCCTCCGTCCCTCCGACCCTACGCCCCACCGACCCTCCGACCCTCTGCCCTCCGACCCTCCCGCTCCCTCCGAGCCTCCCGCTCCCTCCGACCCTCCGCCCTCCGACCCTCCGCCCGCCGACCCTCCGCCGTCTGCCCTCTGCCCTCCGACCCTCCCGCTCTCTCCGACCCTCCCGCTCCCTCCGACCCTCCCGCTCCCTCCGACCCTCCCGCTCCCTCCGACCCTCCCGCTCTCTCCGACCCTCCCGCTCTCTCCGACCCTCCCGCTCTCTCCGACCCTCCCGCTCTCTCCGACCCTCCCGCTCTCTCTGACTCTCCTGCTCTCTCCGACTCGCCCGACCTCCAAAGCCCCTCGCTTTCCCCAAGCCCCCAACTCTCCCCAGCCACCCCACAACCTCAGACGCTCCCCTCAACACCACCGATGCCCCCCCTCACCGCCCAGACGCCTTCAATCCCTTGGAACGACCCCTCAATCCCTTTGTAAGTGCGTCCCTCTCCCCTGCACCCTGCACCCTGCACTCCCTCAGATACACCTTCACATCTCCAGATGCTCCAGACCGTCTCCCCTCACCGGCCTCGGAGGTGCTCCCAGTGGGAACTGTATCAGCTCGTCGCTGTCTGTCGTCTGGGACTCACTGCTGCCGTCCGTCTGGGTCCCGAAGCTGTCTGTCTTCCGCCTCACACTGGGGGCTGAGAAATCATCAATAGACACAGAGTCCAAAATACTATCAGAATAACCCCAACTCCCACCTCCCCAGGACCCGCTCAATCCCCGGGTTAAATTCCAGTCTGTAACTCACTCCCGGGTATCTGTTATTCTATATATAAACCCCCCCCGAACCCCTCGATTAGATTCCAGTCTGTAACTCACTCCCGGGTATCTGTTATTCTATATATAAACCACCCCGAACCCCTCGATTAGATTCCAGTCTGTAACTCACTCCCGGGTATCTGTTATTCTATATATAATCCACCCCCGAACCCCTCGATTAGATTCCAGTCTGTAACTCACTCCCGGGTATCTGTTATTCTATATATAAACCACCCCGAACCCCTCGATTAGATTCCAGCCTGTAACTCACTCCCGGGTATCTGTTATTCTATATATAAACCCCCCGAACCCCTCGATTAGATTCCAGTCTGTAACTCACTCCCGGGTATCTGTTATTCTATATATAAACCACCCCGAACCCCTCGATTAGATTCCAGTCTGTAACTCACTCCCGGGTATCTGTTATTCTATATATAAAACCACCCCGAACCCCTCGATTAGATTCCAGTCTGTAACTCACTCCCGGGTATCTGTTATTCTATATATAAACCACCCCGAACCCCTCGATTAGATTCCAGTCTGTAACTCACTCCCGGGTATCTGTTATTCTATATATAAACCACCCCGAACCCCTCGATCAGATTCCAGTCTGTAACTCACTCCCGGGTATCTGTTATTCTATATATAAACCACCCCGAACCCCTCGATTAGATTCCAGTCTGTAACTCACTCCTGGGTATCTGTTATTCTATATATAAACCACCCCGAACCCCTCGATTAGATTCCAGTCTGTAACTCACTCCCGGGTATCTGTTATTCTATATATAAACCATCCCGAACCCCTCGATTAGATTCCAGTCTGTAACTCACTCCCGGGTATCTGTTATTCTATATATAAACCACCCCGAACCCCTCGATTAGATTCCAGTCTGTAACTCACTCCCGGGTATCTGTTATTCTATATATAAACCATCCCGAACCCCTCGATCTGATCACCGTCTGTAACTCTGCTATACGTTTTGCGTTGTACAATCTGATCTACCTCTCTTCGAAGATTCCAGTTGCTTTGAGCGTCTGATCTCTGCTCCTCTCCGAACTTCCCGGTCTTGCGATCCCACCTCAAGAGGAAAGGGGTTGTAAAAGTAGTGAGGGAGGTGAATAGAAGTTTGAAAATAAACTAAACATCTGTCCACGAGGCCCCCGAATGTTAGAATTAGTGTCGGAATGTCTTTAGCCCCTGCGGAGAGATTCCTCAACATCTCCGTCTTTAGTTGGAGACCCCTTATTCTGAAACTGTGCCCCCCTCGTTCTAGATTCCCCCACGAGGTTGGGAGGGGAAACCACCCTCCCAGCCTCCACCCTGTCAAGCCGCCCACTCAGGATCTTATCTGTTTCACTAAGATCGCCCCTCATTCTTCTCAACTCCAGTAGGTCCAGGGTCCAACCTCCTTCGACCTGTCCTCACGTGACAAACCCCCTTCGTCCCAGGGATCGGCCGCGCGATCCTTCTCCGAACGGCTTCCGATGCAACTACGTCCGTCCTTAAGTCAGGAGGCCCAAACTCTACGCGCTACTCTAGGTCCGGTCTCGCCAACGTCCCCCAGAGTTGCAGCGAGACTTCCCTGCGCTCCATGGCCCTCGCAATAAAGGCCAATTTCCCTTCCTCACCACTCGCTGTGTCTGCGTACTAACTTTTTTTGTCATTCTCACGTACCAGGACACCCAGATCCCTCGGCACCTCAGAGTTCTCCAATCTCTCTCTCTCTCTCTCCCTTTAAGCTGCTTTTCTATTTATCCGGCCAGGAGTTGCCTTGTCCCGCATTCTGGTTACATCTGCCAAATTCTTGGCCCGCTCAAATTTCACCGGTCTCTCTTCCCTCTTTTGACTCCTTGTATCCTCCTCGCAACTTCCTTCCCCGCCTACCTGGGTATAGTCAGCAAATTTCGGCTCCAATACAGTCCGTCCCCTTCGTCCAAGTTGTTGAGGGGGGTGGGGGGAAAGAGGGTGGTGCGGCGGTCAATGTCTCTGGACTAGGAATCCCGAGGCCCGGGCGAATGGTCGGCACGGTTTCAAGTCCCACTCGAGGCGGCCGGCTGCTGTTAAATTCAGTCAATAAATCCCGGAATAGTCCCGGGTCACGGTGGCCACGAGCGCTATCGTCGATTGTTTTAGATCCCATCGCCCACCCTCGAGGGAGGGCAATCTGGCCCCCCCCTTACCCGGTCCGGCCTATACGTGACTCCAGGCCCCCGCGGCGGTGTGGTCGGCTCTTAAACTGCCCCTCCGAGAGGGGGCTCGCAATCGGCTCGTTTCGAGGGGAAATGAGGGAGGGGGGGTGGGGGTGAGTAACGCCGGCCTTGGGCGGCGACGCCCACATCCCCACGAGCGAGCAAAGGTTCACGGACGCCGATCGAAAGCGGTCGCCGATCCCACCGCGTCGACCTGAGTGTGGCCCTTTTTATCCTGACTGTCCGCTCCCTGTCCGTCAGACGGCACCAACCCCACCCCCCCTTCTCCTCTCAGGCGGCATGGGTCTCTTGCCAAACGGCTTGGAGCGTTTTGTGGCGCTCGTGGCGCCGTTACCAATGCCAGGTATCGTCGGCTCATCCGGCGAGGCTTAAACGCCGATGTTTCGGGGAGCGAGAGAGAGAGAGAGAGACGTGCGCGCGCTGGTGCGAGGAGCGCTCGGGGTGCAGCGAGCGATTCAGGAGGCGAACAGGTGCGTCGGGGCTTTATCAGGGGGTTGGGGGGGTGGGGGGGGGGTGGGTGCTGGAGAACAGGAACACAGGAGAAAGAGGAACACCGCAGACGCCGGAAACCTGAAACAAAATCAGAAAATGCCGGAAAAGACTCAGCGGGTCGGTGGAGAGGGAAACAGAGTTGATGTTTCGAGTCCGTGTGACTCTTCTTCAGAGCTAAGGAGAAGCGGGAATGTGGTGAAACTTATACTGTTTAACGGAGGAGGTGAATCCCTTTTATCAAAATTTATTTTCATTTTTTTACCTACTTATTCTTAAAATTATTTTCATCTTTATTCACCTGTTCTCCATCTTATCCCCCTCTTTTATCCCCTCCTATTTCGTCCCAATTTATGTCAGTTTTTCTCCCCCACCACCGCCACCTCCCCCCCCAACTCCACCTCCCACAAGGGTCATCTGCCACTTGCCCCATGGTCTTTAACAGCGTGCTGACCCTTGTCCTGCGATTGACACGTTCTGCTTTCTGAACCTTTTCGCCACTATCAACACCATCTTTAGCCCCTCACCGCTGCCATTCACACCCACTTTGTCCTTGAGTTCATGACATCATTGTCAATCCCTCCTTAGCACCCCCCCCACACCTATCGCTGGCCTTCTATCCAGCTCCATCTGCTCCAAACCCCGCCCCACCTTAAACAGTAGACATTACACCACATTTCCATTTCACCAGCTCTGGAGAAGGGTCAAATGGACTCGAAACGTCAACCCTGTCTCCCACTCCACAGACGATGTCAGACCGGTTGAGTTATTCCAATATTTCCTGTTCTTATTACAAGAATAGAGAAGTCTCGCTACAAACCGCACAGGGGTTTTTTTTAGGTGAGACCACATCTGGAGGACCGTGTGCAGTTTTGGGTCTCCACGGTGAAGGAAGGAGATACTTGTACTGGGGGTGGGGGCGGTACAGGGAAGGAGGGGGGGTGTCACTCGATCGGTCCCTGGGATGAGGGGGGGAGAGTCGCCCTCCGATGAGAGGCTGAGCGAATTGGGCCGATTATTCTCCGTGAGTTTAGGGAGGAAACGAGAGGAGCGATCTCGCCGAAACCCGCAAGGATTGTGAAGGGGGTTTGTGGGGGGGTGGGGCTGAGAGATTGTTCCCCGCTGCTCGGGGCGGGGGTCTATAAACATGGGGGAGGAGGGAGAGGGGGAGACACAGTCTGAGGGTGAGGGGGTGGCCATTTTGGACGGAGATGAGGAGAAATCTCTTCACTCGGAGGGTGGTGGTGAGTCTCTGGAATTCTCTACCCCCAGAGGCTTGTGGAAGCCCCATCGTTGAGTACGTCGGAGTCCGGGACGGAGAGAGTTTGGGGAGTCGAGGGATACGGGGAAGCGGGCAGAGGTGGAAGTGGGAGTTGAAGACCAGCGTCGGCCATGATCGCGTTGAGTGTAGGAGCAGTCTCGATGGGCCCAATGGCCTCATCCTGCTATGTCCCGGTGCTGCGAGTAGCCTGCGAGCTGCCCCTTATTCCCAAGTACCCTTCCCCCTGGCCCACGCCATTGCTCTTACCTCAGACGGGGGTAAAGCCGCCTCTCGCCGCCGGTGAGCAGAGCGCATGGTCCGATCCCAATCTCCCCACTCGTCCGGCCCGGTCCCCTCATCGACCGGGAGCTGCAACCGGACCCAATACTCCAGCTGACCAATCGTACGGCACCGACATCCGACAGCTGAGGGGGTGGGGGAGAGGGAAGGGTCAGTGGGGGAGAGTTTGGAATTCAGAGGACATTCACGGAGAGAGAGAGAGGGGACTGAGAGACACCAGTCAGTGTACAGATATCTCCCTGAGAGAGAGAGAGGGGACTGAGAGACACCAGTCAGTGTACAGATATCTCCCTGAGAGAGAGAGGGGACTGAGAGACACCAGTCAGTGTACAGATATCTCCCTGAGAGAGAGAGAGGGGACTGAGAGACACCAGTCAGTGTACAGATATCTCCCTGAGAGAGAGGGGACTGAGAGACACCAGTCAGTGTACAGATATCTCCCTGAGAGAGAGAGAGGGGACTGAGAGACACCAGTCAGTGTGCAGATATCTCCCTGAGAGAGAGAGAGGGGACTGAGAGACACCAGTCAGTGTACAGATATCTCTCTGAGAGAGAGAGAGGGGACTGAGAGACACCAGTCAGTGTACAGATATCTCCCTGAGAGAGAGGGGACTGAGAGACACCAGTCAGTGTACAGATATCTCCCTGAGAGAGAGAGAGGACTGAGAGACACCAGTCAGTGTACAGATATCTCCCTGAGAGAGAGAGGGACTGAGAGACACCAGTCAGTGTACAGATATCTCCCTGAGAGAGAGAGGGGACTGAGACACACCAGTCAGTGTACAGATATCTCCCTGAGAGAGAGAGAGAGAGAGAGAGGGGACTGAGAGACACCAGTCAGTGTACAGATATCTCCCTGAGAGAGAGAGGGGACTGAGAGACAACAGTCAGTGTACAGATATCTCCCTGAGAGAGAGAGAGGGGACTGAGAGACACCAGTCAGTGTACAGATATCTCCCTGAGAGAGAGAGAGAGGGGACTGAGAGACACCAGTCAGTGTACAGATATCTCCCTGAGAGAGAGAGAGAGGGGACTGAGAGACACCAGTCAGTGTACAGATATCTCCCTGAGAGAGAGAGAGAGGGGACTGAGAGACACCAGTCAGTGTACAGATATCTCCCTGAGAGAGAGGACTGAGAGACACCAGTCAGTGTACAGATATCTCCCTGAGAGAGAGAGAGGGGGGACTGAGAGACAATCCCTCTCGAGGGGAGAGTCCCTCTCGAGGGGGTAGGAGTCCCTCTCGAGGGGGGTGAGTCCGTCTCGAGGGGGGGGAGAGTCCCTCTCGAGGGGGGGAGAGTCCCTCTCGAGGGGGGAGTGTCCCTCTCGAGTGGGGGAGAGTTCCTCTCGAGGGGGGGGAGAGTCCCTCTCGAGGGGGGGAGAGAGAGTCCCTCTCGAGGGTGGGGAGAGTCCCTCTCGAGGGGGGGAGAGTCCCTCTCGAGTGGGGGAGAGTTCCTCTCGAGGGGGGGAGAGTCCCTCTCGAGGGTGGGGAGAGAGAGTCCCTCTCGAGGGTGGGGAGAGTCCCTCTCGAGGGGGAGAGAGTCCCTCTCGATGGGGGTTGGGGGGGGGGTGGAGTCGGTGTGTCGAGGTGGAGGGTGGGTCGGGTGGACACTCACCGGTCAGCGGGGCGGTCCCGTGGACGCGACGGTCTGCGGTCAGGGCCTGTCGGAGGGGGATGCTGGCCAGCGCCAGGGTCCGGAAGTCCGCGCCCAGCGCCCGGTGTAGCTCCAGCCTGACCGCCGCCGACCGGACGTAGCGGAGGAAACCGGGGCTCCGGCCGCACCGGGTACAGGCTGGTGAAGTCGTAGTCCGGCCGGACCCCGCTGACCAGCGGTGTGGCCTGAGTCTCGAAGTCGTAGACCCCGTAGGTGCAGAAGGTGACGGGGGTCTCCCCCCAGGGGCCCAGCTCCCCCAGGGCCCCGGACCGCAGGGAGGCCCGGTGGACGTGGAGCTCCAGCAGGCACTCTCCGGCCTGCAGCCAGGCCGCCGACAACCCCCCCTCCTCCTCCTTCCAGCCGGCCCCCTTCACCCGGCCCCTCCCATAGGCCAGGCCCTGCAGCTGAGCTGGGGGTCGGTCAGTGGGGGGGGATTGTTGTGGGGGGGAGAGGGGGGAAACGGGGCAGCGAGAGAGAGGGGGGAGCAGGGGAGTGGGGGGAGAGGGGCAAGGTGAGGTGGTGGGGAAAGGGGAGAGGGGAGAGGGGGGGAGGGGGAGGGGTAGGGGGAGCGGGGCAGCAGGAGAGGGGGAGTGGGGTGTGGGGGAGAGGGGGGAGCAGGGAGGGGGGAGTGGGGGGAGTGGGGGGAGCGGGGCAGGGGTGGAGAGGGGGGAGGGTGGGGAGGGGGGGAGAGGGGGGAAACGGGGCAGCGAGAGAGAGGGGGGAGCAGGGGAGTGGGGGGAGCGGGGCAGGGGGTAAAGAGGCGGAGAGGGGGAAGTGAGGAGGGGGGCAGGGGGGAGACGGTGGTGCGGGGGTAGAGGAGGGGAGGGGGGAGTTGGTATGAAGAAAAAAACATTCTCACGGTTACTTCCAGTTATCAATATTCCGCTGATATCACAGAATCTCACAGTGCAGAAGAGGCCCTTCGGCCCATCGAGTCTTCACCGACACCATGAGAAACGCCTGATCTACCTTAAACCAGGTAACCAGCACCACATTCCTCACCAGAGCCAAGTAACCAGCAACCAAACCAGGTAACCAGCACCAGAATCATCACCAGAACCAGGTAACCATGACTAAAACCAGGTAACCAGCACCACAACCAAGTAACCATCACCAAAACCAGGTAACCAGCACCAGAATCATCACCAGAACCAGGTAACCATGACTAAAACCAGGTAACCAGCACCACAGCCAGGTAACCATCACCAAAACCAGGTAACCAGCACCAGAATCATCACCAGAACCAGGTAACCATGACTAAAACCAGGTAACCAGCACCACAACCAGGTAACCATCACCAAAACCAGGTAACCAGCACCAGAATCATCACCAGAACCAGGTAACCATGACTAAAACCAGGTAACCAGCACCACAACCAGGTAACCATCACCAAAACCAGGTGTCCAGCACCAGAATCCTCACTAGAACCAGGTAGCCATCACTAAAACCAGGTAACGAGCTCCATAACCAGGTAGCTAGCACAAAAACCAGGGAACCAGCACCACATTCCTTACCAGAGCCAAGTAACCAGCACCAAAACCAGGTAACCAGCCCCAGAATCCTCAACAGAACCAGGTAACCACTGCTAAAACCAGGCAACCAGCACCAGAATCCTCACCAGAACCAGGTAACCACTGCTAAAACCAGGTAACCAGCACCAAAACCAGTTAACCAGCACCGGGATTGTCACTCAAACCAGGTAACCATCACTGAAATCAGGTAACCAGCACCAAAACCAGGTAACCAGCACAAAACAACGTAATCTGCACCAGAATCCCCACTGGAACCAGATAAACATCACCAAAACCAGGAAACCAGCACCATAACCCTCGCTAGAACCAGAAAAGCATCACCATAACCAGGTAGCCTGCACAAAACCAGGTAACCAGCATGATAATCCTCACCAGAGCCAGGTATCCAGCACCAAAATCAGGTAACTATCACCAAAACCAGATAACCAGCACCCAAACTCTCACCAGACCAAGTAACCAACACCTGTGCCAGGTAACCAGCACAAAAACCAGGTAACCAGTACCAGAATCCTCACCAGAGCCAGGTAACCGGCAACAAAACCAGGTAACCATCACAAAAACCAGATAACGAGCACCAGACACCTTACCAGAACCAGGTAATCATCACTAGAACCAGGTAACCAGCACAACAACCTGGTAACCAGCATCAGACTCCTCACCAGAACCAGGCATCCAGCACCAAAACCAGGTAACCATTACCAGAACCAAGTAACCAACACCAGAATCCCTGCCAAAACCAGGTAACCATAACCAAAGCCAGTTAACCAGCACCAGAATACTCACCAGAACCAAGTAACCTTCACTAAAACCAGGTAACCAACACCAAAACCAGGTAACTAACACCAGAATCCTTGCCAAAACCAGGTAACCAGCACCAGAATACTCACTAGAACCAGATAACCTTCACTAAACCAGGTAACCAACAGCAAAACCAGGTAGCAGCATTACGATCCTCACTAGAACCAGGTAACCATCGCTAAAACCATGTAACCAGATGGTTTGGTAACCGTCACCAAACGAGGTAACCAGCACCAGAATCCTCACTAGAACCAGATAACCATAACCAAAACCAGGTAACCAGCACAAGAATTCTCACCAAAACCAGGTAACCCGCACCAAAACCGGATAACCAGCACCAGAATCCTCACCAAAACCAGGTAACCATCACCAAAACCAGGTAACTAGCAACAAAGCCCTCACCAGAACTAGGCAACCATTACTAAAACCAGGTAACCAGCACCAGACCCCTCACCGGATCCAGGTAACCATCACCAAAACCAGGTAACCAACACCAAAGCCAGGTAATGAGCACTAAAACCAGGTAACTAGCACCAGAACCCTCAACAGAACTAGGTAACTATCACCAAACCCAGGTAACCATCACCAAACCCTCACCGGAGCCAGGTAACTGTTAAAGGAAAATTAAAAACGCTAAATGAGAGCACGGTAAGAATGTAATGAAGAGCACTTCAAATCTCCAAGCAGCCGTGGATGCTAAACCTATTGACAGCCGAGGGTAAGCAGATGGACGTTGCATACAAAGGGGCCTGGAGTTTGTGTGGTTTACACAGTTTCAAGAGATGAGCTAACGTCCAGTCACAGGCAGAGCCGTTCAAGTGGTGCAACCTTGAGAGCTGGACTGGAGGTACAAGATAACATAAAGTCAGACTAGGTATACTCGTCTCTAGGATAGAGACCGGGCAGATGGTTTAGCTGAGATATGGGAGGACACACAATAGACAAAGAGAGGGCTTTGACGAAACGCAAACAGTTCTGACTTGTGAGAATCAAGGTCTTTGCGTACGTGTTTTAATTTTGATTGGATAATATAATTATGTAGACACCCTTTAGAATAATTGTTTAGCAGAATCACATGTTTATGTGCTCAATAGGATAGTATACAGTGAATGGCAGAACACTTAAGTGCATTGACGGGCAGAGGGATCTGGGTGTGCAGGTCCCCAGGTCACTGAAAGTGGCAACGCAGGTGGATAGGGTAGTCAGGAAGGCATATGGCATGCTTGCCTTCATCGGCAGGGGTATTGAGTATAAAAGCTGGGAAGTCATGCTGCAGCTGTATAGAACCTTGGTTAGGCCACACTTGGAATATTGGGTGCAATTCTGGTCGCCACATTACCAGAAGGAGATGGAGGCGTTGGAGAGGGTGCAGAGGAGGTTTACCAGGATGCTGCCTGGTCTGGAGGTTATTAGCTATGAGGAGAGGTTGGAGAAACTTGGATCGTTCGCACTAGAGCGACGGAGATTGAGGGGCGACTTGATAGACGTTTACAAAATGATGAGTGGCATGGACAGAGTAGATAGTCAGAAGCTTTTTCCCAGGGTGGAAGAGTCAATTACTAGGGGGACATAGATTTAAGGAGAGAGGAGAAAACCCACAGCGCTGTTAGGGAGGGAGTTCCAGGATTTTGTCCCCTGTGTGGTGTAGGTACACCCACAGCGCTGTTAGGGAGGGAGTTCCAGGATTTTGTCCCCTGTGGTGTAGGTACACCCACAGCGCTGTTAGGGAGGGAGTTCCAGGATTTTGTCCCTGTGGTGTAGGTACACCCACAGCGCTGTTAGGGAGGGAGTTCCAGCATTTTGTCCGTGTGGTGTAGGTACACCCACAGCGCTGTTAGGGAGGGAGTTCCAGGATTTTGTCCGTGTGGTGTAGGTACACCCACAGCGCTGTTAGGGAGGGAGTTCCAGCATTTTGTCCGTGTGGTGTAGGTACACCCACAGCGCTGTTAGGGAGGGAGTTCCAGGATTTTGTCCCTGTGGTGTAGGTACACCCACGGCGCTGTTAGGGAGGGAGTTCCAGGATTTTGTCCCCTGTGGTGTAGGTACACCCACGGCGCTGTTAGGGAGGGAGTTCCAGGATTTTGACCCAGCGACAGTGAATGAACGGCCGATATATTTCCAAGTCGGGATGGTGAGGGGCTCGGAGGGGAACTTCCAGGTGGTGGGTGTTCCCCATGTGTCTGCTGCCCTTGTCCTTCTAGATGGTGG
>NW_027597710.1:45000-55000 GCF_964194155.1 Cetorhinus maximus | reverse complement strand
CTCCGCTCCCAGGCTCATCCCGGCCGTCTGCCCGTTGCTGCTGGAACTCCCTCCGGTCGGACCGCAGCTCCGGCCGTGGGTCACCCGGCTGTGGGTAATCCGTGGGGAACGTGGGTGAGCCGTGCTGAGAGCGATGGAGAGACGTTAGGGCAGGCGTGGGGAGGAGAGGGGAGAGAGAGAGAGAAAGCGAAAGAGAGACAGAGGGAGAGAGAGAAAGGGTGAGAAAGGAACGAGAGGGAGGAAGACAGAGAGAGAGAGAGACAGAGAGACAGAGGGGGAGAGAGAGGGAGAGAAAGGAACGTGAGGGAGGGTGACAGAGGGATACAGAGAGAGCGAGACAGAGGGATAGAGAGAGAGAGAGAAAGAGAGACAGAGGGAAAGAGAGAGAGAGAGAAAGGAACGAGAGGGAGGAAGACAGAAAGAGAGAGCAAGCGAAAGGGACAGAGGGAGAGAGAGAGAGCGAGACAGAGGGAGAGAGAGAGAGAGAGAAAGGAACGAGAGGGAGGGAGACAGAGGGAGAGATAGAGCAAAAGAGAGACAGAGGGAAAGGGAGTGAGAGAGAGAGAAAGAAAGCGAGAGAGAGGGAGAGAAACAGGGCAGAGAGAGAGAGAGAGAAAAGAGAGAAAGATAATGAGCGGGAGGGAGAGGGAGAAATAGATCGGAGAGAAGGACAGAGAGAGAGAACGAGAGAGAGAGAGAGAAAAGAAAGATAATGAGAGGGAGGGAGGGAGAGGGAGAGAAATAGATCGGAGAGGGGGACAGAGAGAGAGAAAAAAAGAGAAAGTGAGAGGGAAGGAAGAGGAGAGAGCAAATGAAACAGATCAGAGAGAGACAGAGAGAGAGAGAGAGTGAGAAAGAGGGAGGAAGAGACAGAGAGAGAGAGGGACAGAGGCAGAGAGAGACATTGAGGGACAGAGAGAGTGTGAGAGGAGAGACTGGGAGTGAGGGAGTGAAGTGGGTTTTTTCAATTCATTCCCGGGATGTGGGTGTCGCTGGGCCGGGCCCAACATTTATTACCCATCCCTAATTGCCCCTTAAGAAGGTGGTGGGTGACCTGCCTTCTTGAACCGCTGCAGTCCCTGTGGTGTAGGTACACCCACAGCACTGTTAGGGAGGGAGTTCCAGGATTTTGTCCCCTGTGGTGTAGGTACACCCACGGCGCTGTTAGGGAGGGAGTTCCAGGATTTTGTCCCCTGTGGTGTAGGTACACCCACGGCGCTGTTAGGGAGGGAGTTCCAGGATTTTGTCCCCTGTGGTGTAGGTACACCCACGGTGCTGTTAGGGAGGGAGTTCCAGGATTTTGACCCAGCGACAGTGAAGGAACGGCCGATATATTTCCAAGTCGGGATGGTGAGGGGCTCGGAGGGCAACTTCCAGGTGGTGGGTGTTCCCCATGTGTCTGCTGCCCTTGTCCTTCTAGATGGTAGTGGTTGTGGGTTTGGGCGGCGCTGTCGAAGGAGCCTTGGTGAGTTGCTGCAGTGCATCTTGTAGAAGGTACACACACTGCTGCTACTGTGCGTCGGTGGTGGAGGGAGTGAATGTTGGTGGATGGGGTGCCGATCGAGCGGGGGCTGCTTTGTCCTGGACGGTGTCGAGCTTCTCGAGTGTTGTGGGAGCTGCACTCATCCAGGCAAAGTGGGGAGTATCCCATCCCACTCCTGACTTGTGCCTTGTAGCTGGTGGACAGGCTTTGGGGAGTCAGGAGGTGAGTTACTCTCTGCAGGATTCCCAGCCTCTGACCTGCTCTTGTAGCCACAGTATTTATATGGCTGGTCCAGTTCAGTTTCTGGTCAATGGTAACCCCCAGGATGTTGATAGTGGGGGATTCAGTGATGGTAATGCCATTGAACATCAAGGGGGAGATGGTTGGATTCTCTCTTGTTGGAGATGGTCATTGCCTGACACTTGTGTGTGGGCGCGAATGTTACTGGCCACTTGTCAGCCCAAGCCTGGATATTGTCCAGGTCTTGCTGCATTTGAACACGGGGCTGCTTCAGTATCTGAGGAGTCGCGAATGGTGCTGAACATTGTGCAACCATCAGCGAACATCCCCACTTCTGACCTTATGATGGAAGGAAGGTCATTGATGAAGCAGTTGAAGATAGTTGGGCCGAGGACACTAACCCTGAGGAACTCCTGTGGTGATGTCCTGGTATAGAGTGAGTGCAAGGGGAGAGAGAGAGAGACAGAGTGACAGAAACAGAGAGACTAAGCGCGGGGTGGGGTGTGGGTGGGTGGTGGGGATGGGAATGTTGGAGAGACCGAGGCCAAGTGTGATGGGGGTTGGGGGTGGGTGCAGTGGGGAATAGAGGGACAGGGAGAGGGCGAGAAAGTGACCCCAGGATTGAAGGACTGACCCCACGAGTGACAGAGTGACTGTGGGTGTAAGGGGGTGACCAGTGGTGGGAGAGATGCTGACCACAGAATGAGAGAGTGACCCCAGGAGTGAGAGAGTGACCGCTGGTTGACCCTGGGTGTGAGAGAGTGACCCTGGGAGTGAGAAAATAAACTTTGGGAGTGTAAGAGTGATCCCAGGAATGAGAGAGTGACCACAGAAGTGGGAGAGTGACCATGGGAGTGACCACAGGAGTGAGAGAGTGACCATGGGAGTGAAAGAGTGACCATGGGAGTGACCACAGGAGTGAGAGAGTGACTCTGGGAGTGAGAAAGTGACCACGGGAGTGACCACAGGAGTGAAAGAGTGACCCCAGGAGTGAGAGAGTGACCATGGAAGTGACCATAGGAGTGAGAGAGTGACCTGAGAAAGAAAGAGTGACCCTAGGAGTGAGAGAATGAGCACGGGAGTGACACAGGAGAGAGAGAGAGTGACCCTCAGAGTGCAAGAGTGACTGAGAGTAAGAGAGTGACCACAGGAGTAAAAGAATGACCCCAGGAGTGAGAAAGTGACCATGGGAGTGAGACACATACCATAGGAGTGACCATAGGAGTGAGAAAGTGACCCCAGGAGTGAGAGAGTGACTCTGGGAGAAGGGAGTGACCATGAGAGTGACTACATGAGTGAGAGAATGACCACAGGAGTGACAGAGTGACCCGAGAGTGAGAGAGTGACCATGGGAGTGAGAGAGCGATCCCGGGAGCGAGAGAGTGACCCTGGGGTGACAGAGTGACCCGAGAGTGAGAGAGTGACCATGGGAGTGACAGAGTGTTTCAAGAGTGAAGGAGTAACCATGGGAGTGAGCAAATGACTCCAGGAGTGAGAGAGTGACCCGAGAGTGAGAAAGTGACCACAGGAGTGAGAGGGAATTTGGCTGTTACCTGTAGCCTGGCCATTGCCTGGAGAGGCTGCTGTTCCGGGATGGATGTGATGTCTGAATTCAGTCTGAGTGCCCTCCAGCCACTTGCCTTAATATCCAAATGAAGATGATCATTCTGCTTACGCAAAGACTCATTCAGCTCTGTGAATAAAGACTGGAGAATAACTGCCCTTTCTGTTCTCGCTCAGTCTGGGTGATAACTGGTATCTCTGTCCTCGCTCAGTCTGGGTGATAACTGGTCTCTCTGTCCTCGGTCAGGCTGGGTGATAACTGGTGTCTCTGTCCTCGGTCAGTCTGGATGATAACTGGTCTCTCTGTCCTCGCTCAGTCTGGGTGATAACTGGTCTCTCTGTCCTCGCTCAGTCTGGGTGATAACTGGTGTCTCTGTCCTCGGTCAGTCTGGATGATAACTGGTCTCTCTGTCCTCGGTCAGTCTGGGTGATAACTGGTCTCTCTGTCCTCGCTCAGTCTGGGTGATAACTGGTCTCTCTGTCCTCGCTCAGTCTGGGTGATAATTGCTCTCTCTGTCCTTGGTCAGTCTGGGTGATAACTGGTCTCTCTGTCCTCGGTCAGTCTGGGTGATAACTGCTCTCTCTGTCCTCGCTCAGTCTGGGTGATAATTGGTCTGTCTGTCCTTGGTCAGTCTGGGTGATAACTGGTCTCTCTGTCCTCGCTCAGTCTGGGTGATAACTGGTCTCTCTGTCCTCGGTCAGTCTGGGTGATAATTGGTCTCTCTGTCCTCGGTCAGTCTGGGTGATAACTGGTCTCTCTGTCCTCGCTCAGTCTGGGTGATAACTGGTCTCTCTGTCCTCGGTCAGTCTGGGTGATAACTGGTCTCTCTGCCCTCGGTCAGTCTGGGTGATAACTGGTCTCTCTGTCCTCGGTCAGTCTGGGTGATAACTGGTCTTTCTGTCCTCGGTCAGTCTGGGTGATAACTGGTCTCTCTGTCCTCGGTCAGTCTGGGTAATAACTAGTCTCTCTCTCCTCAGTCAGTCTGGGTGATAACTGGTCTTTCTGTCCTCGCTCAGTCTGGGTGATAACTGGTCTCGCTGTCCTCGGTCAGTCTGGGTGATAATTGCTCTCTCTGTCCTCGCTCAGTCTGGGTGATAACTGGTCTCTCTGTCCTCGGTCAGTCTGGGTGATAACTGGTCTCTCTGTCCTCGCTCAGTCTGGGTGATAATTGGTCTCTCTGTCCTCGGTCAGTCTGGGTGATAACTGGTCTCTCTGTCCTCAGTCAGTCTGGGTGATAATTGGTCTCTCTGTCCTCGCTCAGTCTGGGTGATAACTGGTCTCTCTGTCCTCGGTCAGTCTGGGTGATAACTGGTCTCTCTGTCCTCGGTCAGTCTGGGTGATAACTGGTCTCTCTGTCCTCGCTCAGTCTGGGTAATAACTAGTCTCTCTCTCCTCAGTCAGTCTGGATGATAACTGGTTTTTCTGTCCTTGCTCAGTCTGGGTGATAACTGGTCTCTCTGTCCTCGCTCAGTCTGGGTGATAACTGGTCTCGCTGTCCTCAGTCAGTCTGGGTGATAATTGCTCTCTCTGTCCTCGCTCAGTCTGGGTGATAACTGGTCTCGCTGTCCTCGGTCAGTCTGGGTGATAACTGGTCTCTCTGTCCTCGCTCAGTCTGGTTAATAATTGGTCTGTCTGTCCTTGGTCAGTCTGGGTGATAACTGGTCTCTCTGTCCTCGGTCAGTCTGGGTGATAACTGGTCTCTCTGTCCTCGGTCAGTCTGGGTGATAACTGGTCTCTCTGTCCTCGCTCAGTCTGGGTGATAACTGGTCTCTTTGCCCTCGGTCAGTCTGGGTGATAACTGGTCTCTCTGTCCTCGCTCAGTCTGGGTGATAACTGGTCTCTTTGCCCTCGGTCAGTCTGGGTGATAACTGGTCTTTCTGTCCTCGGTCAGTCTGGGTGATAACTGGTCTCTCTGTCCTCGGTCAGTCTGGGTAATAACTAGTCTCTCTCTCCTCAGTCAGTCTGGGTGATAACTGGTCTCTCTGTCCTCGGTCAGTCTGGGTGATAACTGGTCTCTCTGTCCTCGCTCAGTCTGGGTGATAATTGGTCTGTCTGTCCTTGGTCAGTCTGGGTGATAACTGGTCTCTCTGTCCTCGGTCAGTCTGGGTGATAACTGGTCTCTCTGTCCTCGGTCAGTCTGGGTGATAATTGGTCTCTCTGTCCTCGGTCAGTCTGGGTGATAACTGGTCTCTCTGTCCTCGCTCAGTCTGGGTGATAACTGGTCTCTCTGTCCTCGGTCAGTCTGGGTGATAACTGGTCTTTCTGTCCTCGGTCAGTCTGGGTGATAACTGGTCTCTCTGTCCTCGGTCAGTCTGGGTAATAACTAGTCTCTCTCTTCTCAGTCAGTCTGGGTGATAACTGGTCTTTCTGTCCTTGCTCAGTCTGGGTGATAACTGGTCTCTCTGTCTCTCTCACAGTGATATCTGTCTGTCTCTCTATCAGTGATATCTGTCTCTCTCTCTTAGTGATATTTGTCTCTCTCTCCCTCAGTGATATCTGTCTGTCTCTCTCCCTCAGTGATATCTGTCTCTCTCTCTCAGTGATATCTTTCTCTCTCTCTCTCAGTGATATCTGTCTCTCTCTCTCTCCTCTCAGTGATATCTGTCTGTCTCTCTCCCTCAGTGATATCTGTCTCTCTCTCTCTCAGTGATATCTTTCTCTCTCTCTCTCTCAGTGATATCTTTCTCTCTCTCTCTCCTCTCAGTGATATCTGTCTGTCTCTCTCTCTCGGTGATATTTGTCTCTCTCCCTCAGTGATATCTGTCTGTCTCTCTCCCTCAGTGATATCTGTCTCTCTCTCTCAGTGATATCTTTCTCTCTCTCTCAGTGATATCTGTCTCTCTCTCAGTGATATCTGTCTCTCTCTCTCGGTGATATCTGTCTCTCTCTCTCAGTGATATCTGTCTCTCTCTCAGTGATATCTGTCCCTCTCTCTCAGTGATATCTGTCTCTCTCTCTCAGTGATATCTGTCTCTCTCTCAGTGATATCTGTCTCTCTCTCTCTCAGTGATATCTGTCTCTCCCTCTCTCTCTCAGTGATATCTGTCTCTCTCTCTCAGTGATATCTGTCTCTCTCTCTCAGTGATATCTGTCTCTCTCTCTCTCAGTGATATCTGTCTCTCTCTCTCAGTGATATCTGTCTCTCTCTCAGTGATATATGTCTCTCTCTCTCTCCTCTCAGTGATATCTGTCTGTCTCTCTCTCGGTGATATCTGTCTCTCTCTCTGATATCTGTCTCTTTCTCTCTCATCTCAGTGATATCTGTCTCTCTCTCTCAGTGATATCTGTCTGTCTCTCTCTCTCTCTCTCAGTGATATATGTCTGTCTCTCTCTCTCTCTCTCTCTGATATCTCTCTCTCTCTCTCTGATATCTGTCTCTCTCTCTCTCAGTGATATCTGTCTCTCTCTCTCAGTGATATCTGTCTGTCTCTCTCTCTCTCTCTCTCTCTCAGTGATATCTGTCTCTCTCTCTCAGTGATATCTGTGTCTCTCTCTCTCTCTCTCAGTGATATCTGTCTCTCTCAGTGATATCTGTCTCTCTCTCAGTGATATCTGTCTCTCTCTCTCAGTGATATCTGTCTGTCTCTCTCTCTCTCTCTGATATCTGTCTCTCTCTCTCTCAGTGATATCTGTCTCTCTCTCTCAGTGATATCTGTCTCTCTCTCTCAGTGATATCTGTCTCTCTCTCTCTCAGTGATATCTGTCTCTCTCTCTCAGTGATACTGTCTCTCTCTCTTGGTGATACTTGTCTCTTTCTCAGTGAAATCTCTCTCTCTCTCTCTCTCTCTCTCTCGATATCTGTCTCTCTCTCTCACTCTCAATGATATCTGTCTCTCTCTCCCTTGATCACTCTCTCTCAGTGATATCTGTCTGTCACTCTCGGTGATATCTGTCTCTCTCTCTCTCTCTCTCTGTCTCGGTGATATCTGTCTCTCTCTCTCTCTCTCTCCCTCTCTCTCTCTCTCCCTCTCTCAGTGATCTCTCTCTCTCTCTCCCTCTCAGTGATCTCTCTCTCTCTCTCCCTCTCTCTCAGTGATCTCTCTCTCTCCCTCTCTCTCAGTGATCTCTCTCTCTCTCTCCCTCTCTCTCAGTGATCTCTCTCTCTCCCTCTCTCTCAGTGATCTCTCTCTCTCTCTCCCTCTCTCTCAGTGATCTCTCTCTCTCCCTCTCTCTCAGTGATCTCTCTCTCTCTCTCCCTCTCTCTCAGTGATCTCTCTCTCTCCCTCTCTCAGTGATCTCTCTCTCTCCCTCTCTCTCAGTGATCTCTCTCTCTCTCTCCCTCTCTCTCAGTGATCTCTCTCTCTCCCTCTCTCAGTGATCTCTCTCACTCCCTCTCTCTCAGTGATCTCTCTCTCTCTCTCCGCTCTGTCTTTCTGTCTCTCACCAATCTGCTGCTGCATGATCCTGTCCAGCCGGGCTCTCTCCTCCAGTGTCTGCTGCAGTCTGCTCTCCAGCTCTGTGATTCGTTCCTCTCTCTCCCTCCTCGCTTTCTCACTCTGTTTCTCCAGGGCGCTGGAGAGGGACAACACACAGGGAGGGTCAGCGAGGGCATTGCCCCTGTAAATACCCCTGACAGGGACTCTACAGCCCCATACACCCAAACCACACCCTCTCCTCTTCTCTCCGCCTCTCTCTATTCACTCTCCTCACCTTCCCCTCCCCTCCCCCTCCCCACTCCCTTCCCTCCCCTTCACCTTCCTCCGTTTCCCTCCTCTACCCTCTCCCCTCCCTCTCTCCTCTCCTCCCCTTCACTCTCCTCTCCCCCCACTTTGTTAATCTTATCTATTGAGGTGAAGTATGTAACAGTGGTGGGTAGATGGTTTCTTGAGCACATATAAAGAGAGACTTACTCTCACCAAAGTCGAGCGGAGTTATATACCTGTCCTATTTCACTCTGTCAATAAATCTATCCCAAGTTAAAACTGGCTCTGTTCACCAGCTGGATATCAGGAGTAAAACCCCCTTCACTCCCCTCTCCTTCTTCCTCTCCATTACCATCCCCTCTCCTACCCGACCCTACATTCCTCTCCTCTCCTCTACCCTCTCCCCTCTCTCCTCCTCTCCCTTCCTTTCCCCAACCCTCTACACTGCCTCTCCCTCTGCCTCACGCCCTCTCCTCTCATTCCCTCTCTTCAACCCACTCCCCTACCCTCCCCTCTTCTTCACTTCACTCTCTCCCCTTCCCTCAGCTTCACTCTCCTCCCCATCCCCTATTCTAGCCTCGAATCCCCTTCACTCCCCTCCCTCCCACACTCCTTCCCTCTCCTCTCCTCCGCTCTGTTCCTCTCTCTCTCTCTCTTTCTCCCTCGCACCTTATCCCCTCACCTCCATTACCTATGTTCTTCGCCCCTCCCTCCACTCTTCCTCTCTCCCCTCGCCACCCTCAATTCCTCTCCACTCCCCACCAGCCCTCCCTCCATCACTTCCCCTCTACTTCCCTCTGCTCCCCTTCCCTTCTCCCTCCCTCTCCCCAGACTAACCTCCCTGTGTGGGATCTTCCCTGTCCGCCCCTCCCCTGCTATCTCACTCATTCTTACCTGCCCAATAGATGGTCATAACCCTCTTTGAGGATGTCCCGTTCCTTTGTCACCTCAGTGACCTCCTCCTGCAACTGGGGAAGGACAAATAGGTTAAAGGGAACTCCACGGCCTGCTCGTTCACTCTCACTCACAGGCCTGACTCTCGGGCCTGCTCACTCATTCTCACTCCCAGGCCTGACTTCCGGGCCTGCTCCCTCACTCTCACTCCCAGGCCTGACTCTCGGGCCTGCTCGCTCACTCTCACTCCCAGGCCTGACTCCCGGGCCTGCTCACTCCATCTCACTCCCAGGCCTGACTCTCGGGCCTGCTCGCTCACTCTCACTCCCAGGCCTGACTCTCAGGCCTGCTAACTCACTCTCACTCCCAGGCCTGACTCTCGGGCCTGCTCGTTCACTCTCACTCCCAGGCCTGACTCTCAGGCCTGCTCGCTCACTCTCTCTCCCAGGACTGACTCCCGGGCCTGCTCCCTCACTCTCACTGCCAGGCCTGACTCTCGGGCCTGCTCTCTCACTCTCGCTCCCAGGCCTGACGCTCGGGCCTGCTCGCTTACTTTCACTCCCAGGCCTGACTCTCGGGCCTGCTCGCTCACTCTCGCTCCCAGGCCTGACTCTCGGGCCTGCTCGCTCACTCTCACTCCCAGGCCTGACTCCCGGGCCTGCTCCCTCACTCTCACTCCCAGGCCTGACTCTCGGGCCTGCTCACTCACTCTCACTCCCAGGCCTGACTCCCAGGCCTGCTCCCTCACTCTCACTCCCAGGCCTGACTCTCGGGTCTGCTCGTTCACTCTCACTCCCAGGCCTGACTCTCGGGCCTACTCACTCACTCTCACCCCCAGGCCTGACTCTCGGGCCTGCTCGCTCACTCTCACTCCCAGGCCTGACTCTCGGGCCTGCTCGCTCACTCTCACTCCCAGGCCTCACTCTCGGGCCTGCTCGCTCACTCTCACTCCCAGGCCTGACTCTCGGGCCTGCTCCCTCACTCTCACTCCCAGGCCTGACTCCCGGGCCTACTCACTCACTCTCAATACAAGGCCTGACTCCTGGGCCTGCTCGCTCACTCTCGCTCACAGGTCTGACTCTCGGGCCTACTCACTCACTCTCGCTCCCAGGCCTGACTCTCGGGCCTACACACTCACTCTCGCTCCCAGGCCTGACTCTCAGGCCTGCTAACTCA
>NW_027597710.1:2500-40000 GCF_964194155.1 Cetorhinus maximus | reverse complement strand
CCCGTTTGACCTGAAGCGATGACCAACCACGCGGTTCCTCCAAAGCCCCGCCCGGCGTCGGCGAGCTGACCTCGCGCCCGTCCGTCCGCTCAGAGGACGCGCGTCGAGGCTCGGTTAAGAAGAACGTGGGGCCCCACCTCGCCGACCATCGGAGCAGAAATTAGGCCATTCGGCCCATCGAGTCTACTCCGCCATTCAATCACGGCTGATAAGTTTCTCAACCCCATTCTCCCCGCCTTCTCCCCGTCACCTTTGATCCCCCCTTACCCAATCAAGAACCTATCTATCTCGGTCTTAAATACACTCAATGACCTGGCCCTCCACATCCTTCTGTGGCAATGAATTCCATAGATTCACCACTCTCTGGCTAAAGAAGTTTCTCCTCATCTCTGTTCTCAAAAGGTCTTCCCCTTGACTCTGAGGCTGTGCCCCTCGGGTCCTAGTCTCTCCTACTCATGGAAACATCTTCCCCCACGTCCCACTCTATCCAGGCCTTTCAGTATTCTGTAAGTTTCAATCAGATTCCCCCCACCCTCATCCTTCTAAACTCCATCGAGTATAGACCCAGAGTCCTCAAACCTTCCTCAATATGGTTAAACTTTTCATTCCTGGGACCCTGCTAAGTTGAGTTAAGTTGTGGACACCGGACGGAGGCTATACCTTCACCGACTTACACCCTCCTTGACCCTGGGAGGGTCTCATCTCTCCGGGCACCGGTGAGCTTTGACTGTCCTCGCAGTGCAGTACAGACAGCGTCAGAGCCCAACGTTGTCCTCTCCCTGACGCTGTTGGGTCTTATCCTCACTGAACGAACCCATCCGTGGCTTTACCGCTCGACACAGCTGGTGAACTGTGGCCCAGGTTGGCGCCAGGGGGCATTTCCACGCTCCGAATATCCACCCAATACCCCTCCCTTCTCAAGCTTGGGGATAGCCCTACTTGGCCTTTGGGGAGGGTTCCTGGTTATGTAGGCAATTGGCCGTTGCTGACACATGCCTCCCCTTCTAGTTGGTAACAGAGGAACATAGAAACTAGGGGCAAGAGGAGGCCATTCAGCCCCTCGAGCCTGCTCTGCCGTCCAATATGGATCATGGCTGATCCTCCAGCTCAACGCCATATTCCCGCCCTCTTCCCCTACCCCCGTACCCCTTGATGCCCCTAATATCCAAAAAAATGATCAATTTCTTTCTTGAATATACTTGGCCTCCACAGCCCGCGAATTCCACAGGTTCACCACCCTCTGAGTGAAGACGTTTCTCCTCATCTCAGTCCTGAATGATAGGTAATTCCCTGAAAGTGGCCTCACGGGTAGACAGGGTTGTAAAGAAAGCTTTTGGCAAACTGGCCTTCACCAATCAAAGTATTGAGTATAGAAGTTGGGATGTTATGGTTGAGGTTGTATAAGACATTGGTGAGGCCAACTTTGGAGTATTGTGTGCAGTTCTGGTCGCCTAACTACAGGAAGGATATCAGTAAGATTGAGAGAGTTGCAGAGAAGATTTACTAGGATGTTGCCGGGTCTTCGGGAGTTGAGTTACAGGGAAAGATTAAACAGGTTAGGACTTCATTCCTCGGAGCGTAGAAGGATGAGGGGAGATTTGATATAAGTTTACAAAATTGTGAGGGGTATAGACAGAGTAAACGCGAATAGGCTCTTTCCACTTAGATTAGGAGAGATAAACACGAGAGGACATGGCTTTAGGGTGAAAGGGGAAAGGTTTAAGGGGAACTTCTTCACTCAGAGAGTGGTGAGAGTGTGGATCGAGCTACCCGTGATGGTAAATGTGGGCTCACTCTTAAGTTTGAAGAATAAATTGGATAGATACATGGATGGGAGAGGTCTGGAGGGTTATGGACTGGGTGCAGGTCAATGGGACTAGCGGAATAATATTTCGGCACAGACTAGAAGGGCCAAATGGCCTGTTTTCTGTGCTGTAGTGTTCTGTGGTTCTAAATGGTCTACCCCGTATCCTCAGACTGTGACCCCTTGTTCTAGACCACCCCAACCAGAGGAAACATCCTCCCTACACCCGGTCTGTCCATCCCTGTCAGAATTTTATGTCTTTCAGTGAGATCCCCTCTCATTCTTCCAAACTCCAGTGAGTACAGGGCCTAGTCGGCCCAATCTCTCCTCATACGACAATCCTGCCATCTCGGGACTCGGTCTGGTGAATCTTCACCATCCCGGGAATCGGTCTGGTGAGTCTTCACCATCCCGGGAATCGGTCTGGTGAGTCTTCACCATCCCGGGAATCGGTCTGGTGAGTCTTCACCCTCCCGGGAATCGGTCTGGTGAATCTTCACCATCCCGGGAATCGGTCTGGTGAGTCTTCACCCTCCCGGGAATCGGCCTGGTGAATCTTCGCTGCAATCCCGGGAATCGGTCTGGTGAATCTTCGCTGCTCTCCCTCTATGGCAAGTATATCCCCTCTCAGGTAAGGAGACCAAAACTGTACACGATACCCCGGAAACCTCCTTAAAGCCCCTTGCGGGTTGGGTTGGGTTGGGTCTCGGTCAGCCCCGTCATTCAGGCTCCTTTGGGAGAGGGCACGGAGAGATGACATCCTGAAGGGTGGGGCGTCTATACGGGTACAGAACCACGTATCCCCCTCAGCAGCTCAGGAAGCCTCTCTCCCCCACCCCCCACTCCCGCTTTCCCTCTGAGCTCCGGACTCAGGGGTTGGGCACCTCGGCTCCAGTATTTAAAGGTGACCCCTCCTCCTCCTCCCCACCCCCATCCCTGCGCTGCTGTATCCTCCCGTATCCTCCGCCAGGGCCAGGGGGGACGGTGATTGGTTCAGCCTGCGCTGCCGCGACATGGGGCCCAGGGAATAGGCGCCAATCTCGCCGGCCAGCCAGCGCTTTTCCTTTCCCACGGAAGACCTGATGTATACTGACGATCGCGAGGAGGGGCGCAGCGCCGGGGGCTAGTTCGCCCCCCACACCCACCCCACCCCTCACCGCCCTCGAACGCGATGGCTGGACGTAGCGGACAGGTTTTCACTAGGGGCCGGTCACTCTATTACAGAGAGATGTTCGGAAGCTCAGCCCCCTCTGTCCCGGGCTACCCAACGCTTAGAGCTCATTGGTCGGAGTGTCAGAGAACAATCAGGTGACCCCTGGTAGGCCATAGGAGAGGCTACACCGTCAAGTAGCAAGTGTGAGTGTGTGTGTGTGTTTGTGTGTGTGTGTGTGTGTGTGTGTGTGAGTGTGTGTTTGTGTTTCTGAGTGTGAGTGTTTGTGAGTGTGTGTATGTGAGTGTGTGTGTGTCTCTGAGAGTGTGTGTGAGTGTGTGTGTGTGTGAATGAGTGTGTGTTTGTGTTTCTCAGTGTGTGAGTATTTGTGAGTGTGTATGTGTGAGTGTCTCTGAGAGTGAGTGTGTGTGTGTGTGAATGAGTGTGAGTGTTTGTGTTTCTCAGTGTGAGTGTTTGTGAGTGTGTGTGTGTGTGTCAGTGAGTGTGCTTGTGTTTCTGAGTGTGAGTGTTTGTGAGTGTGTGTGTTTCTGAGAGTGTGTGTGTGTAAATGAGTGAGTGTTTGTGTTTCTCAGTGTGTAAGTGTATGTGAGTGTGTGTGTGTGTGTGTGTGTTTGAGTGTGTGAGTGAGTGTGAATGTTTGTGTTTCTGAGTTTGTGTTTCTGAGTGTGTGCGAGTGTGTATGTAAGTGTGTGTGTGTGTTTCTGAGTGTGTGTGTGTTTGTGAGTGTGTATGTGAGTGTGCATGTGAGTGTTTGTGAGTGTGTGTATGTGAGTGTGCATGTGAGTGTTTGTGAGTGTGTGTGAGAGAGTGTGAATGTTTGTGTTTCTGAATATGTGTGTGTGCGTGTGTGTTTGTGAGTGTGTGTGTTTCAGTGTGTGTGTGTGTGAGTGTGTGAATGTGTGTGTGTCACTGTGTGTGTGAATGTGTATGTGAGACTGCATGTGTGTGTGAATGTCTGTGTGATGTGTGTGTGTCTGTGTATGTGAGGCTGTGTGTGTGTGAATGTGTGTGTCACTGTGTTTGTGTCTGTGTATGTGAGACTGTGTGTGTGTGACTGTGTGTGTGTCTGTGTATGTGAGACTGTGTGTGAATGTGTGTGTGTGACTGTGTTTGTGCCTGTGTATGTGAGACTGTGTGTGTGTGAATGTATGTGTGACTGTGTGTGTGTCTGTGTATGTGAGACTGTGTGTGTGAATGTGTGTGTGACTGTGTGTGTGTCTGTGTATGTGAGACTGTGTGTGTGAATGTGTGTGTGACTGTGTGTGTGTGTGTATGTGAGACTGTGTATGTGACTCTGTGTGTGTCTGTGTATGTGAGACTGTGTGTGTGTGTGAATGTGTGTGTGACTGTGTGTGTCTGTGTATGTGAGAACGTGTGTGTGAATGTGTGTGTGACTGTGTGTGTCTGTGTATGTGAGACTGTGTGTGTGTGAATGTGTGTGTGACTGTGTTTGTGTCTGTGTATGTGAGACTGTGTGTGTATGTGTGTGTGACTGTGTGTGTGTGTGAGTCTGTGTGTGTGTCTGTGTATGTGAGACTGTGTGTATGAATGTGTGTGTGACTGTGTGTGTCTGTGTGTGTGTGTGAATGTGTGTGTGACTGTGTATGTGAGACTGTGTGTGTGTGTGTGACTGTGTGTGTGTCTGTGTATGTGAGACTGTGTGTGTGTGTGAATGTGTATGTGACTGTGTGTCTGTGTATGTGAGACTGTGTGACTGTGTGTGTGTCTGTGTATGTGAGACTGTGTGTGTGTGTGAGTCTGTGTGTGTGTGAATGTGTGTGTGACTGTGTTTGTGTATGTGAGACTGTGTGTGTGTGACTGTGTGTGACTGTGTGTGTCTGTGTGTGTCTGTGTATGTGAGACTGTGTGTGTGAATGTGTGTGTGACTGTGTGTGTCTGTGTATGTGAGACTGTGTGTGTGTCTGTGTATGTGAGACTGTGTGTGTGTGTGTGTGTGTGTGACTGTGTGTGTGTCTGTGTATGTGAGACTGTGTGTGTGTGTGCGTGTGACTGTGTGTGTGTCTGTGTATGTGAGACTGTGCATTTGTCTGTGTATGTGAGACTGTGTGTGTGTGTGTGACTGTGTGTGTGACTGTGTGTGTGTCTGTGTGTGTGTGTCACCATGTGTGTGACTGTGTGTGTGTCTGTGTATGTGAGACTGTGTGTGTGTGTGTGACTGTGTGTGTGTCTGTGTATGTGAGTCTGTGTGTGTGTGTGTGTGTGACTGTGTGTGTGTCTGTGTATGTGAGTCTGTGTGTGTGTGTGTGACTGTGTGTGTGTCGGTGTATGTGAGACTGTGTGTGTATGACTGTGTGTGTGTCTGTGTGTGTGAGAATGTGTGTGTGTGTGTGAGACTGCGTGTGTGTCTGTGTATGTGAGACTGTGTGTGTGTGTGTGTGTGTGTGTGTGTGTGTGTGACTGTGTGTGTGAGAATGTGTGTGTGTCTGTGTGTGTGTGACTGTGTGTGTGTCTGTGTATGTGAGACTGTGTGTGTGTGTGTGTGTGTGTGTGTGACTGTGTGTGTGAGAATGTGTGTGTGTCTGTGTATGTGAGTTTGTGTGTGTGTATGTGTGACTGTGTGTGTGAGACTGTGTGTGTGTGTGTCTGTGTATGTGAGACTGTGTGTGTTGTTGAGAGTGTCTCTCATTGTGAACCATCTCCCTGTACCCGGGCAGTGAGACACTGGTTGGATCAGGACCTCTCGGTCTCTGGTCTGAACTCACCTGTTGCAGTTGGCTGTACTTCTCCTCCAGGATGAAGAGGGCTGTGGATTTCTCACAGAGCAGTTTCTTCACTTTAATCATCTCGACATTCTCCTGGATAGTTTCCCTGCGGAGAGACAGCGGCAGCGCGATTATATTAATGTGTTAACAAACCTGAGGCATCAACCACTCATCTCCTAGCACCGCGCACAGTTCCGATCTCCGTATCCCTCGGTTAGACCACACTCGGAGCACCGTGCACAGTTCCGGTCTCCGTATCCCCCTCGGTTAGACCACACTCGGAGCACCGTGCACAGTTCCGGTCTCCGTATCCCCCTCGGTTAGACCACACTCGGAGCACCGTGCACAGTTCCGGTCTCCGTATCCCCCTCGGTTAGACCACACTCGGAGCACCGTGCACAGTTCCGGTCTCCGTATCCCCCCCTCGGTTAGACCCACACTCGGAGCACCGTGCACAGTTCCGGTCTCCGTATCCCCCTCGGTTAGACCACACTCGGAGCACCGTGCACAGTTCCGGTCTCCGTATCCCCCTCGGTTAGACCACACTCGGAGCACCGTGCACAGTTCCGGTCTCCGTATCCCTTGGTTAGACCACACTCGGAGCACCGTGCACAGTTCCGGTGTCCGTATCCCCCTCGGTTAGACCACACTCGGAGCACCGTGCACAGTTCCGGTGTCCGTATCCCCCTCGGTTAGACTGCACTCGGATCACCGTGCACAGTTCTGGTCTCCGTATCCCCCTCGGTTAGACCACACTCCGAGCACCGTGCACAGTTCCGGTCTCCGTATCCCCCCCTCGGTTAGACTGCACTCGGATCACCGTGCACAGTTCCGGTGTCCGTATCCCCCTCGGTTAGACCACACTGGGAGCACCGTGCACAGTTCCGGTGTCCGTATCCCCCTCGGTTAGACCACACTCGGATCACCGTGCACAGTTCCGGTGTCCGTATCCCCCTCGGTTAGACCACACTCGGAGCACCGTGTACAGTTCCGGTCTCCGTATCCCCCTCGGTTAGACCACACTCGGAGCACCGTGCACAGTTCCGGTCTCCGTATCCCCCTTGGTTAGACCACACTCGGAGCACTGTGCACAGTTCCGGTGTGAGTGTGAACTTGTGAGTGTGTGTGATGTGAGTGTGTGTTTGTGTGAGTGTGAGTTTGTGTGTGACTGAGTGTGAGTTTGTGTGTGTGACTGAGTGTGTGAGTTTGTGTGTGTGAGTATGTGTAAGTGTGTGTGTGAGTTTGAGTGCGTATGAATATGTGTGTGTGTGTGTGAGTTTGAGTTTGTGTGTGAGTGTGTGTGTGTGTTTGTGAGTTTCTGTGTGTGTTTGTGTCTGAGTGTGTATTTGTGAGTGTGTTTGTGTGTGTTTGAGTGTGTGTTTGTGTGTCTGTGTGTGAGTGTGTGTCTGTGAGTGTGTGTTTTGTGAGTGTGTGTTTGTGTGAGTGTGAGTTTGTAGGTGAGTGTTTGTGTGTTTGTGTGTGAGTGAGTGAGTTTGTGTGAGTGTGAGTTGTAGTGTGAGTTTGAGTTTGTATGTGAGTGTTTGTGTGTTTGTGTGTGAGTGAGTGAGTTTGTGTGAGTGTGAGTTTGTGTGTGTGTCTGAGTGTGTGAGTTTGTGTGAGTGTGAGTTGTAGTGTGAGTTTGAGTTTGTATGTGAGTGTTTGTGTGTTTGTGTGTGAGTGAGTGAGTTTGTGTGAGTGTGAGTTTGTGCGTGTGTCTGAGTGTGTGAGTTTGTGTGAGTGTGAGTTGTAGTGTGAGTTTGAGTTTGTGTGCAATTAACTGTGAGTTTGTGTGTCTGTGTGAGTGTGAGTGTGTGTGTGTGTGAGTTTGAGTATGTGTGAGTATGTGTAAGTGTGTGTGTGAGTTTGAGTGTGTATGAGTATGTGTGTGTGAGTTTGAGTTTGTGAGAGTGTGTGTGTGTGTTTGTGTGCCTGAGTGTGTGTTTGTGTGTCTCTGTGTGTCTGTGAGTATGTTTGTGTGTCTGAATGTGTGTCTGTGTGTGTTTGTGTGAGTATGTGCTCGTGTGTCTGAGTGTGTGTTTATTTGTGTGTTTGAGTGTGTGAATGTTTGAGTGTGTGTTTGTGTGAGTGTGTGTTTGTGTGTCTGTGAGTTTGTTCATGTGTGTGTGTCTGTCTGTAAGTGTGTGTCTGTGAGTGTGTGTGTCTGTGAGTGTGTTTGTGTAAGAGTGTGTGCCTGTGAGTGTGTGCCTGTGAGTGTGTGCCTGTGAGTGTGTGTTTGTGTGAGTGTGTGTTTGTGTGAGTGTGTGTGTGAGTGTGTGTGTCTGTGAGTGTGTGTGTCTGTGAGTGTGTGTCTGTGTGAGTGTGTGTGTTTGTGTAAGTGTGTGTGCGTGTGAGAGTACATGAGTGCGTGTGGGTGAGTGTGAGTGTGTGTATATGAGTGAGTGTGTGTGAGTGAGTGAGAGTATATGAGTGTGTGTGGGTGAGTGTGAGTATATGAGTGAGTGTGTGTGAGTGTGGGTGTGTTTGGGTGAGTGTGAGTGTGATATAATCTCTGTTGTTACCTCTGCTCTGCCGTCTGGTGTCTGCGTAGTTCCAGTAAGGTCTCCTCGAGTTGAAGTGATTTCTCCCGGAGTTTCTGATGCAGGTTCCCACGGTCCGGCTCCAGCTGGGGGCTGATGATCGACTCACTGCAAAACAGCAGGTGGCAGTGTTGGTGTGTTCGAGGGAGCGGGACTCGAGGCAGTCTCCCTCCCCTTCAGAGTGACCACTCACTCTCCCCTCGGAGTGAGCACTCACTCTCCCCTCGGAGTGACAACTCACTCTCCCTTCGGAGTGACCACTCACTCTCCCCTCGGAGTGACCGGTTACTCACCCCTCAGAGTGACCACTCACTCTCCCCTCGGAGTGACCACTCACTCTCCCCTCGGAGTGACCACTCACTCTCCCCTCGGAGTGACCACTCACTCTCCCCTTGGAGTGACCACTCAATCTCCCCTCGGAGTGACCACTCACTCTCCCCTTGGAGTGACCACTCACTCTCCCATCGGAGTGACCACTCACTCTCCCCTTGGAGTGACCACTCACTCTCCCCTCGGAGTGACCACTCACTCTCCCCTCGGAGTGACCACTCGCTCTCCCCTCGGAGTGACCACTCGCTCTCCCCTCGGAGTGACCACTCACTCTCCCCTCAGTGTGACCACTTACTCTCCCCTCAGTGTGACCACTCACTTTCCCCTCAGAGTGACCGGTTACTCACCCCTCAGAGTGACCACTCATTCTGCCCTCGGATTGACCATTCACTCTCCCCTCGGAGTGACCACTCGCTCTCCCCTCGGAGTGACCACTCACTCTCCCCTCAGTGTGACCACTCAATTTCCCCTCAGAGTGACCAGTTACTCAACCCTTGGAGTGACCACTCACTCTCCCCTCAGAGTGACCACTTACTCACCCCTCAGAGTGACCACTTACTCACCCCTCAGAGTGACCACCCACTCTCGCCTCTGAGTGACTGTTTCCTCAACCCTCAGAGTGACCACTCCCTCTCCCACGGAATGACCACTCACCTTCCCCTCAGAGTGACCACTTACTCAACTCTCAGAGTGACCACACACACCCCCTCGCAGTGACCGCTCCCTCTCCCTTGGAGTGAACTCATTCACAACCCTTGGAGTGACCACTCACTGGCACCATGGAGTGACCACTGACTGTCCCCTTGGAGACACCACTCACTCTTCCCTCAGAGTGACCACTCACTCTCCCCTCAGAGTGACCGGTTACTCACCCCTCAGAGCGACCACTTACTCACCCCTCAGAGTGACCACTTACTCACCCCTCAGAGTGACCACTTACTCACCCCTCAGAGTGACCACCCACTCTCGCCTCTGAGTGACTGTTTCCTCAACCCTCAGAGTGACCACTCCCTTTCCCACAGAATGACCACTCACCTTCCCCTCAGAGTGACCACTTACTCAACCCTCAGAGTGACTACACACAGCCCCTCGCAGTGACCACTCCCTCTCCCTTGGAGTGAACTCATTCACAACCCTTGGAGTGACCACTCAATGGCACCATGGAGTGACCACTGACTGTCCCCTTGGAGACACCACTCGCTCTCCCCTCAGAGTGACCGCTTACTCAACCCTCAGAGTGACAACACACACCCCCTTGGAGTGACCACTCACTCAGCCCTCAGAGTGACCACTCCCTCTCCCCTCAGATTGACCACTTGCTGTCCCCTCAGAGTGACCACTCACTCCCCCTCAGAGTGACCACTCACTCCCCCTCAGAGTGACGATGCACTAACCGCTCAGAGTGACCACTCACTCACCCCTCGGAATGACCACTCACTCTCCCTTCAGAGTGACCAATCATTCGTGCCTCAGAGTGACCCCTCACTTCCCCTAGGAGTGACCACTCAGTCACCCTTCAGAGTGACCACGCAACTATCCCATGGAGTGACCACACACTTCCCCTCACAGTGGTCACACACTCTTCCCCCTCGGATGGACCAGACTCACAGACGTTTGATTTCACCAAAGGCTTCGTCTAGACGTTCGTCTGTAAATCGAGCGGGCGCCGTCTGTAAACCTCTCCGTGTGCTCAGCTCCAGACCCCGAACCTGGACCCCTGCAACACATTGAACACAGGTCACAGACAGGACAGGTACAGCACGGGGTTAGATACAGAGTAAATCTCCCTCTACACCGTCCCCATCAAACACTCCCAGGACAGGTACAGCACGGGGTTAGATACAGAGTAAAGGTCCCTCTACACCGTCCCCATCAAACACTCCCAGGACAGGTACAGCACGGGGTTAGATACAGAGTAAAGCTCCCTCTACACCGTCCCCATCAAACACTCCCAGGACAGGTACAGCACGGGGTTAGATACAGAGTAAAGCTCCCTCTACACTGTCCCCATCAAACACTCCCAGGACAGGTACAGCACGGGGTTAGATACAGAGTAAAGCTCCCTCTACACTGTCCCCATCAAACACTCCCAGGACAGGTACAGCACGGGGTTAGATACAGAGTAAAGCTCCCTCTACACTGTCCACATCAAACACTCCCAGGACAGGTACAGCACGGGGTTAGATACAGAGTAAATCTCCCTCTACACTGTCCCCATCAAACACTCCCAGGACAGGTACAGCACGGGGTTAGATACAGAGTAAAGCTCCCTCTACACTGTCCCCATCAAACACTCCCAGGACAGGTACAGCACGGGGTTAGATACAGAGTAAAGCTCCCTCTACACTGTCCCCATCAAACACTACCAGGACAGGTACAGCACGGGGTTAGATACAGAGTAAAGCTCCCTCTACACTGTCCCCATCAATCACTCCCAGGACAGGTACAGCACGGGGTTAGATACAGAGTAAAGCTCCCTCTACACTGTCCCCATCAAACACTCCCAGGACAGGTACAGCACGGGGTTAGATACAGAGTAAAGCTCCCTCTACACTGTCCCCATCAAACACTCCCAGGACAGGTACAGCCCGGGGTTAGATACAGGGTGAATCTCTCTCTCTCCTGTCCGTGGGTCTGGGCTCCCTGGTCTCCGTGTCCTTACCTCTCTGCGATTGGTCTGTGGTTCCTCTCCGGTCGCCCGTTGCCGTGTGGGGCAGGACCGTCCGGTGCCCGTTCCCGCTGCCTCCCTGGACCGGCAGCAGCGTCCCTCTCCGTGTCCGGCCTGGCCTGGCCCGCTCTCCGGCCTGCTGACCCCTTCCCCGGGGGTCCTCACCCGTCTGCCCGTCCCAGCGGCTCTGCCTCCGGGGTCCTCCCTCATCCCAACGCGCCCGGCTCCGGCCGCTGCCCCCTCGATGGAGCCTGGACGCCAACCTGTGGGAGAGAGACGTTCGGAGTCACCGACCTATTTCGGAGGTGGAGCCTCGGCGCATCGAGCACGTTGCTAGCTCCCTCCCCGCCCCGCCCCCTAAAAACCTTGTGCCCTCAGCCAATGGGAACATCTTCTCTTCATCTACCTTGTCCAAACCTCACACTCGCCGGACTTTATAAAGGTTTCAGGGCATTTCCCCGCTTTTCCTACTCTAGGGTCCTATTGATGAAGCAGCCCGGGATCGCGCTCTCCCCTCACGTTCTCCTCGTCGGTGGGGGGGTGGGGTGGGGGAGGTTGCGCTCGGGTTTTGGGGGTCTTGTCGGTCTGCGACGTCTGTGTCGCACTCCGTTCTGACCGACGCGGTTGGTCAAGAGGAGTCATTTTTTAAAAAAAAAACCCCAGAGGGAGACTTGAAACAACTGTCATAACCTATAATTTTTACGGGTCACGTTCGAGAGGCGACTCTCGATTCAGGAATCGGACCCCCCCCCCCAGTTCTCGAGAGGTTTCACATTAAACGACATGAAACATTTCATTAATTTACACATTGTTAAAAAAAAAAATATATATATATACACACACATGGCCGCAAATGACTACGATCATCACTTTTAACACATTTCCAAACTAATCTCCATTAAGCGACCCATAGGCTTAACCAAACACCGGGTAAGGCATTTTCGAACCCTTACGAACCCAAAACGAGGTTCTTTCCACTTTGGTTCCTGTGGAGCCAGTTGGGGGGCTGACAGCTGTCTCTCGCTCTCATGTTACCTCTGCCCTGCACACCCGAAAACTACTGAAGTTATACCCACCGCCGCCGATTGAGTTCGAATTCTCATTGTCCCTCCAGCCTTTTTGGACTTCACCTTTTTAACAATGCTACCCCATTCACTGCACCAACTGTATTGGTGATGTAAACATGTGGATTGGTAGCTGCTGGATAGGCATCAATTTTCACCCCCACTTCTCGAACCTTCGATTCAAGATATACAAATGCACTCGATCTCCCTTCCCCATCAAAACCAGCGCCCAGACGAGCTGGGATTTAATCCAACTCAGACACATGTACAGACTAAACCTCTATTTCAAAAGGAAAATATCTTCCACTAATGTTATACACGTTAATATCTTCACGACCTACTCTTTGATTCGGTTGTCCTGTCGCTGCAGCTGTTCGGTCAGGAGAAGGTTTTCTTCGTAAAGCTGAAGGACGTGCCCCTCGAGGGCCGAGCGCTTCACGGGGGCGGTGTGCACTCGAGGTCTGAGGCTGCGGGCGGACGTGGTCTCTGGAGGGATGGAGAAGTCTGAGGGTTTTACTCGCTCGCCACCGGACTGCCCTCAGACCACCCCAGTTACCGGCGGCAACGCGACACCTATACCCATCGCACACTCAGTCCCAAAAACTTCCAAGCAGACTCCCTCACACTCCCCGAACTCCGAGAACTCCCCTCACTCCCCAAACTCTGAGAACCCCTCGAACTCCCTGAACTCCGAGAACTCCCCTCACTCCCCAAACTCTGAGACCCTCCCTCACTCCCCAAACTCCGAGACTCCCCACACTCCCCAAACTCTGAGACCCCCCGAACTCCCTGAACACCGAGACCCCCCTCACTCCCCAAACTCTGAGAACCCCCTCAATCCCCAAACTCTGAGACCCCCCTCACTCCCCAAACTCTGAGACCCCCCTCACTCCCCAAACTCTGAGACACCCCCCCTCCCCAAACTCTGAGACCCCCCTCACTCCCCAAGCTCTGAGAACCTCCTCACTCCCCAAACTCCGAGAACTCCTGACACTCCCCAAACTCTGAGAACCCCCTCTCTCCCCAAACTCTGAGACCCCCCTCACTCCCCAAACTCTGAGACCCCCCTCACTCCCCAAACTCTGAGACACCCCTCACTCCCCAAACTCTGAGACCCCCCTCACTCCCCAAGCTCTGAGAACCTCCTCACTCCCCAAACTCCGAGAACTCCTGACACTCCCCAAACTCTGAGAACCCCCTCTCTCCCCAAACTCTGAGACCCCCCTCACTCCCCAAACTCTGAGAACCACCTCACTCCCAAAACTGTGAGGACCCCCTCACTCCCCAAACTCTGAGAACCACCTCACTCCCAAAACTGTGAGGACCCCCTCACTCCCCAAACTCTGAGACCCCCTCACTCCCCAAACTCCGAGAACCTCCTCACTCCCCAAACTCTGAGAACTCCCCATACTCCCCAAACTCTGAGGCCCCCCCTCACTCCCCAAACTCTGAGACCCTCCCTCACTCCCCAAACACTGAGATCCCCCTCACTCCCCAAACTCCGAGACCCCCTCAGTCCCCAAACTCAGAGACCCCCCTCACTCCCCATCTCTGAGACCCACCCCTCACTCTCCAAACTCCTAGAACCCCCCCTCACTCCGCAAACTCTGAGACCCCCCTCACTCCCCAAACTCTGAGACCACCCTCACTCCCCGAACTCTGAGACCCCCCTCACTCCCCAAGCTGTGGGACTCCTCCCCCTACCCCCACCCTCGCCAGATGGTGGGTCTCCTCACGCTGCCTCACCCAGTGCTCAAGGGCTCCTCACCGCCACCGGCCAAACTATGTGACCTTTCACCCCAACCCACCCCAAACTGTGCGACTCCTCATCAACCCCACCCCTGGCCACACGAAATGGTGAGCCTCGTCATCCAAGACACGAATTGTAGGACCCTTGCCCAGCCCCAACCATAATTGAGGGACACTCAACGCTCGCCCAACTCAAGCAGAGGGACTCCTCAATCCACGCCCCCACCCCTGTCTAAACTGCTGGTCTCCTGCCCAAGCGAACTCTCCCACAGTGTTCGAACATTCACCACAGAAACCAACATGGACGGAGGGCCGCACTGTCGGAGGGTCAGTGCTGAGGGAGTGCCGCACTGTCGGAGGGTCAGTGCTGAGGGAGAGCCGCACTGTGGGAGGGTCAGTGCTGAGGGAGAGCTGCACTGTCGGAGGGTCAGTGCTGAGGGAGAGCCGCACTGTCGAAGGGTCATTGCTGAGGGAGAGCCGCACTGTCGGAGGGTCAGTACTGAGGGAGAGCCGCGCTGTCAGATGGTCAGCGCTGAGGGAACGCCGCACTGTGGGAGGGTCAGTACTGAGGGAGCGCTGCACTGTCGGAGGGTCAGTGCTGAGGGAGAGCCGCACTGTCGGAGGTCAGTACTGAGGGAGAGCCGCACTGTCGGAGGGTCAGTACTGAGGGAGCGCCGCACTGTCGGAGGGTCAGTACTGAGGGAATGCCGCACTGTCAGAGGGTCAGTGCTGAGGGAGCGCCGCACTGTCGGAGGGTCAGTGCTGAGGGAGAGCTGCACTGTCGGAGGGTCAGTACTGAGGGAGAGCCGCACTGTCGAAGGGTCATTGCTGAGGGAGAGCCGCACTGTCGGAGGGTCAGTGCTGAGGGAGAGCCGCACTGTCGGAGGGTCAGTGCTGAGGGAGAACCGCACTGTCGGAGGGTCAGTACTGAGGGAGCGCCGCACTGTCGGAGGGTCAGTGCTGAGGGAGAGCTGCACTGTCGGAGGGTCAGTGCTGAGGGAGCGCCGCACTGTCGGAGGGTCAGTGCTGAGGGAGAGCTGCACTGTCGGAGGGTCAGTGTTGAGGCAGCGCCGCACTGTCGGAGGGTCAGTGCTGAGGGAGAGCCGCACTGTCGGAGGGTTAGTACTTAGGGAGTGCCGCACTGTCGGAGGGTCAGTGCTGAGGGAGCGTCGCACTGTCGGAGGGTCAGTGCTGAGGGAGCTCCGCACTGTCGGAGGGTCAGTACTGAGGGAGCGCCGCACTGTCGGAGGGTCAGTGCTGAGGGAGAGCCACACTGTCAGAGGGTCAGTGCTGAGGGAGCGCCGCACTGTCGGAGGGTCAGTGCTGAGGGAGAGCCGCACTGTCGGAGGGTCAGTGCTGAGGGAGAGCCGCACTGTCGGAGGGTTAGTACTTAGGGAGTGCCGCACTGTCGGAGGGTCAGTGCTGAGGGAGCGTCGCACTGTCGGAGGGTCAGTGCTGAGGGAGCTCCGCACTGTCGGAGGGTCAGTACTGAGGGAGCGCCGCACTGTCGGAGGGTCAGTGCTGAGGGAGAGCCACACTGTCAGAGGGTCAGTGCTGAGGGAGCGCCGCACTGTCGGAGGGTCAGTGCTGAGGGAGAGCCGCACTGTCGGAGGGTCAGTGCTGAGGGAGAGCCACACTGTCAGAGGGTCAGTGCTGAGGGAGAGCCGCACTGTCGCAGGGTCAGTGCTAAATGTCAGAAACTCACTCGAAGATCAGATAGTGACAGGAAGGAACTGAACAGACTTTCTTAATCTCAGATGGTTTGTAGGGAGAGGGATATGAACATTCGAATTAGGAGCAGGAGAAGGCCACTCGGCCCCTCGAGCCTGCTCTGCCATTGAATAAGAGTATCTGATTGTTACCACATATTCCTGGCTGTCCGCTTTCACCCCTCGCTTATCGAGAATCTATCTACCTCTACCTGAAAGATATTCAATGGATGCTCCTGTTAGATCAGGAACGGAGTTGGAAGCAGGGACTGAAATCAATGCCATCAGTTTTCCCAATATTTATTTGGAGGGAACTCCATCCAGTGACGGACTTCGGATAAACGGTCCGAGAATTTGGAGAGTAGAGGAGTGCAGGGAGGTGTAGGTGAGGTTGAGCTGGGTGTTGTCAGCTGCAGTTACCTTGCAGGCCTCTGGGTGGCCTTCCGGGTGGACCTGAGTCCCGCACAGGGATGTCCCCCGCTGTCTCATCGATCATCATCTGGACAGCTGCGGAGAGTGAGAGAGTGAGAGAGAGGGAGGGAGAGAGAGAGAGGGAGGGAGAGAGAGAGGGAGGGAGAGAGAGAGGGAGGGTGGGACAGAGGGGGAGAGACAGAGAGAGAGAGAGAGAGAGGGAGAGACAGAGAGAGAGGCGGAGAGAGAGACAAAGGGAGAGAGAAAGAGAGAGAGAGACGCGGAGAGGTTTAGGGAGGGAATTCCAGAGCTGAGGGCCCCCTCAGGCAGCTGAAGGCACGGCCGCCAATGGTGGAGCGATGGGAATCGGGGGAGGCTCGAGAGGCTGGAATCGGAGGAGAGCAGGGATCTCGGAGGGTTGTAGGGGGCTGGAGGAGGTTACAGAGATAGGGAGGGGTGTAGGGGCTGGAGGAGGTTACAGAGAAAGGGAGGGGTGTAGGGGCTGGAGGAGGTTACAGAGATAAGGAGGGTTGTAGGGGCTGGAGGAGGTTACAGAGATAGGGAGGGGTGTAGGGGCTGGAGGAAGTTACAGAGATAGGGAGGGGTGTAGGGGCTGGAGGAGGTTACAGAGATAGGGAGGGGTGTAGGGGCTGGAAGAGGTTACAGAGATAGGGAGGGATGTAGGGGCTGGAGGAGGTTACAGAGATAGGGAGGGGTTTAGGGGGCTGGAGGAGGTTACAGAGATAGGGAGGGGTGTAGGGGCTGGAGGAGGTTACAGAGATAGGGAGGGGTGTAGGGGGCTGGAGGAGGTTACAGAGATAGGGAGGGGTGCAGGGGGCTGGAGGAGGTTACAGAGATAGGGAGGGGTGTAGGGGCTGGAGGAGGTTACAGAGATAGGGAGGGGTGTAGGGGCTGGAGGAGGTTCCAGAGATAGGGAGGGGTGTAGGGACTGGAGGAGGTTACAGAGATAGGGAGGAGTGTAGGGGGCTGGAGGAGGTTACAGAGATAGGGAGGGATCTAGGGGCTGGTGGAGGTTACAGAGATAGGGACGGTGTAGGGGGCTGGAGGAGGTTACAGAGATAGGGAGGGCTGTAGGGGCTGGAGGAGGTTACAGAGATAGGGAGGGGAGTAGGCGCTGGAGGAGGGTTGTAGGGGGCTGGAGGAGGTTACAGAGATAGGGAGGGTTGTAGGGGGCTGGAGGAGGTTACAGAGATAGGGAGGGTTGTAGGGGGCTGGAGGAGGTTACAGAGATAGGGAGGGGTGTAGGGGCTGGAGGAGGTTATAGAGATAGGGAGGGTTGTAGGCGCTGGAGGAGGTTAGAGAGATAGGGAGGGGTGTAGGGACTGGAGGAGGTTACAGAGATAGGGAGGGGTGTAGGGGGCTGGAGGAGGTTACAGAGATAGGGAGGCTTGTAGGCGCTGGAGGAGGTTAGAGAGATAGGGAGGGGTGTAGGGGCTGGAGGAGGTTAGAGAGATAGGGAGGGGTGTAGGGGCTGGAGGAGGTTACAAAGATAGGGAGGGGTGTCAGGGATGGAGGTGATTATAGAGATAGGGAGGGTTGTAGGGGCTGGAGGAGGTTACAGAGATAGGGAGGGTTGTGGGGTCTGGAGGAGGTTACAGAGATAGGGAGGGGTGTAGGGGCTGGAGGAGGTTACAGGGATCGGGAGGGGTGTAGGGGCTGGAGGAGGTTACAGAGATAGGGAGGTGTAGGGGCTGGAGGAGGTTACAGAGATAGGGAGGGGTGTAGGGGCTGGAGGAGGTTACAGGGATCGGGAGGGGTGTAGGGGGCTGGAGGAGGTTACAGAGATAGGGAGGGGGTGTAGGGGCTGGAGGAGGTTACAGAGATAGGGAGGGGGTGTAGGGGCTGGAGGAGGTTACAGGGATCGGGAGGGGTGTAGGGTCTGGAGGAGGTTACAGGGATCGGGAGGGTTGTAGGTGTTGGAGGAGGTTAGAGAGATAGGGAGGGGTGTAGGGGCTGGAGGAGGTTAGAGAGATAGGGAGGGGTGTAGGGGCTGGAGGAGGTTACAGGGATCGGGAGGGGTGTAGGGGCTGGAGGAGGTTAGAGAGATAGGGAGGGGTGTAGGGGCTGGAGGAGGTTAGCGAGATAGGGAGGGGTGTAGGGGCTGGAGGAGGTTACAGGGATCGGGAGGGGTGTAGGGGCTGGAGGAGGTTACAGAGATAGGGAGGGGTGTAGGGGCTGGAGGAGGTTACAGAGATAGGGAGGGGTGTAGGGGCTGGAGGAGGTTACAGGGATCGGGAGGGGTGTAGGGTTGAACACACCCGCACACACAATTGCAGAAATACACACAAACCCATGAACGTTTACACACACAGGAACACTAACTCAGACAATCACACTGACACACACTAACAGACACACACACACACACAGAGGGGGAGATACGCAAATGCACAGACAAACGTACATACAGACACACACACAATCCCTTACACTCACACACTTAATCACTCATGCGCTCACTCACACCCACATACACACACACTCATTCTCCCACACACTCATTCTCCCAAACACTCATTCTCCCACACACTCATTCTCCCACACACTCATTCTCACACACACTCATTCTAACACACACTCATTCTCGCACACACTCACACAAACACATGCACACACACACATGCGTGTTCACACACACACATGCGTGCTCACACGCTGACACACACGCGTGCTCACTCGCTCACACACACGTGTGCTCACACACACACACGTGCTCACACACGCATGCACACACGTGCTCACACAGGCACACAAACGTGTGCACAGATGCACACACGTGTGCTCACACATACACACATGCTCTCACACACATCAATGCTCACACATACTCACACACACAAACACACACAAACATGCTCCCACACAGACACACACACACAGAAACACACACACACACTCACACATAGACACACACACATACAAACACGCTCACACACAAACACACACACAAACACGCTCACTCACACACACACACAGACATTCTGGGGTTACTTGAATCGCTCTTGAACGTGCTGCTTCTGTTCTGCTCGGTGAGGGGCTCAGCTCTCTGCTCCCGGGGATTAGTTGTCCAAGGGACAGTTAATGGTCAACACAGTTTGTGTCTGGACAGCAGCTGGTGAGAGGGATTGTGTCAGAGACATTAATCCCATTAAATCCAGTCACCTTCTGGAGAGGAGTTAAACAGAGATTTACCCTGTATCTAACCCCGTGCTGTACCTGTCCTGGGAGTGTTTGATGGGGACGGTGTAGAGGGAGCTTTACTCTGTATCTAACCCCATGCTGTACCTGTCCTGGGAGTGTTTGATGGGGACGGAGTAGAGGGAGCTTTACTCTGTATCTAACCCCGTGCTGTACCTGTCCTGGGAGTGTTTGATGGGGACGGTGTAGAGGGAGCTTTACTCTGTATCTAACCCCGTGCTGTACCTGTCCTGGGAGTGTTTGATGGGGACAGTGTAGAGGGAGCTTTACTCTGTATCTAACCCCGTGCTGTACCTGTCCTGGGAATGTTTGATGGGGACGGTGTAGAGGGAGCTTTACTCTGTATCTAACCCCGTGCTGTACCTGTCCAGGGAGTGTTTGATGGGGACGGTGTAGGGGGAGCTTTACTCTGTATCTAACCCCGTGCTGTACCTGTCCTGGGGGTGTTTGATGGGAACAGTGTAGAGGGAGCTTTACTCTGTATCTAACCCCGTGCTGTACCTGTCCTGGGAGTGTTTGATGGGGACAGTGTAGAGGGAGCTTTACTCTGTATCTAACCCCGTGCTGTACCTGCCCTGGGAGTGTTTGATGGGGGTCAGTGTAGAGGGAGCTTTACTCTGTATCTAACCCCGTGCTGTACCTGCCCTGGGAGTGTTTGATGGGGACGGTGTAGAGGGAGCTTTACTCTGTATCTAACCCCGTGCTGTACCTGTCCTGGGAGTGTTTGATGGGGACAGTGTAGAGGGAGCTTTACTCTGTATCTAACCCCGTGCTGTACCTGCCCTGGGAGTGTTTGATGGGGGTCAGTGTAGAGGGAGCTTTACTCTGTATCTAACCCCGTGCTGTACCTGCCCTGGGAGTGTTTGATGGGGACGGTGTAGAGGGAGCTTTACTCTGTATCTAACCCCGTGCTGTACCTGTCCTGGGAGTGTTTGACGGGGACGGTGTAGAGGGAGATTTACTCTGTATCTAACCCCGTGCTGTACCTGTCCTAGGAGTGTTTGATGGGGACAGTGTAGAGGGAGCTTTACTCTGTATCTAACCCCGTGCTGTACCTGCCCTGGGAGTGTTTGATGGGGGTCAGTGTAGAGGGAGCTTTACTCTGTATCTAACCCCGTGCTGTACCTGTCCTGGGAGTGTTTGATGTGGACGGTGTAGAGGGAGCTTTACTCTGTATCTAACCCCATGCTGTACCTGTCCTGGGAGTGTTTGATGGGGGACAGTGTAGAGGGAGCTTTACTCTGTATCTAACCCTGTGCTGTACCTGACGCTGGGTGAACAGAGACTCGGACTCTGGTGGTGCATTTCACTCTTCGTTTTATTGGACAATTAATTTAATCTCTTCCTCTTCTCGCCGCCTCGGCCTCAGTTTTTCTTCACTCTCTTGCTCCTCCTGACCCCGGCGCTGCTGCCGCCGCTGGTCCTCTTCTGCTGCCGTGTCCGGGCCCTGGGGAAGGGGGCGGCTGAGGGGGGCCGGAGGTGCGGGGGCTGGTTGGAGCTGCGGAGCGGCCGCGGGGCCGCGCTGTAGGCCGGGGCCTGTCCCAGGCCCGGGCCGCAGGCCTGGCCCTCGGCCTTGCCCTCCCCCGCCTCCTGCCTCCCCCGGGGGACGTCCCCGGCGTCGTGGGGGGGCAGCCGGGCCTGCGGGGAGGCCTCATCGGTGGGCGGTGGGAGCGGCTTCGCCCAGGCCCGGGCCTGCGGGGAAGCCTCGCTGGCCATTGGTGGTGTTGGGCCCCCTGTCCAGGCCCGGGCCTGCGGGTAGGCCTCGCCGGTTGGCGGTGGGTGTGGGCCCCCTGTCCAGGCCCGGGACTGCGGGTAGGCCTCGTCGTCTGGTGGTGGGAGCGGCTTCGCCCAGGCCCGGGCCTGCGGGGAGGCCTCGCTGGTTGGCGGTGGGAGTGGACCTGTCCAGGCCCGGGCCTGCGGGTAGGCCTCGCTGGTTGGTGGTGGGTGTGGGCCCGACCAGGCCCGGGCCTGTGTGGAGGCCTCACCGGCCGTTGATGGGACCGGGCCCGACCAGGCCCGGGCCTGCAGGGAGGCCTCGCCGACCGGTGGTGGTTTCGGGCCTGTCCAGGCCTGGGCCTGTGCGGAGGCCTCCCCGACCGGTGGTGGTTTCAGGCCTGTCCAGGCCTGGGCCCGCGGGGAGGCCTCACCATCCTCTTCCTCGTCGCCCCCGGCGACCTCCCTCGCCCCCGGAGCCCTGCTCCCGGCCCGGGGGGCGCCGCAGGGTCCCGCCTCGGCCCCCAGCTCCCCCAGGAGGGCCGGCCGGGCCTGGGGCCCGGGCCCGGAAGGCTCGGGGGGCGGGGCGGTGTCGCAGGCCGACTGCAGGGCCAGGCGCTGGAGGCGGCTGGAGTAGGGGCACTCGCTGCCGGGCGGAGGGCTCAGCTCCAGGCCCGGGAGGGGGCGGGAGGCCTCGGAGGGGCCAGGCCCGGGGCTCGGGGCCCGGGGAAGGGGCTCGGGGGCGGCTGGCGGGGGGCAGGGGTCAGGGAGCTCCGCTGGGCGCTGGTCGGCGGCCTCCGGCGAGTCTCTCCGGCCTTCGAGCTGCACGGGGAAGAAGAAAGGGAAAGGGTTAGTAACAGGGGGACAGTGGGACTCCCCCCATCCCCTTTCCCCCCACCCCCCTCTCCATCCCGCACTCCCTCCGCACCCCGGACCCCTCACCTCGCCCGCCGACAAGTGCTCCTCCATCTCCAGTTGCTTGATCAGACGCGGAAAGTCCATTTGGCCGTGAGGAGAGAGCAGGTTGGACAGGAATTCGGGATGGATGATGGCTTCAGCCTAGAGGAGGGAGGAACCACAGAGAGACAGTGAGTGAGGGTCACCAAGAGAGAGTGAGGTTCACCGAGAGAGAGAGAGGGTCACCGAGAGAGAGAGAGGGTCACCGAGAGAGAGAGAGAGGGTCACCGAGAGAGAGAGAGGGTCAGCGAGAGAGAGGGTCACCGAGAGAGAGAGAGGGTCACCGAGAGAGAGAGAGGGTCACCGAGAGAGAGAGAGGGTCAGCGAAAGAGAGGGTCACCGAGAGAGAGAGAGGGTCACCGAGAGAGAGAGAGGGTCACCGAGAGAGTGAGTGAGGGTCACTGAGAGAGAGAGGGTCACCGAGAGAGAGTGAGGGTCACCGAGAGAGAGAGAGGGTCACCGAGAGAGAGAGGGTCACCGAGAGAGAGAGAGAGTGACCGAGAGAGAGGGTCACCGAGAGAGAGAGAGAGGGTCACCGAGAGAGAGAGAGGGTCACTGAGAGAGAGAGAGAGTGACCGAGAGAGAGAGAGGGTCACCGAGAGAGAGAGAGAGGGTCACCGAGAGAGAGAGAGGGTCACTGAGAGAGAGAGAGGGTCACCGAGAGAGAGAGAGAGGGTCACCGAGAGAGAGAGAGGGTCACTGAGAGAGAGAGAGGGTCACCGAGAGAGGGAGAATCACCGAGAGAGAGAGTGAGGGAGACCGAGAGAGAGAGAGGGTCACTGAGAGAGAGTGAGGGTCACCGAGAGAGAGTGAGGGTCACCGAGAGAGAGAGGGTCACAGAGAGAGAGTGAGTGAGGGTCGCAGAGAGAGAGAGAGTGAGGGTCACAGAGAGAGAGAGAGTGAGGGTCACAGAGAGAGAGAGTGAGGGTCACAGAGAGAGAGTGTGAGGGTCACAGAGAGAGAGAGTGAGGATCACAGAGAGAGAGAGAGAGTGTGTCACAGAGAGAGAGAGAGAGTGAGGGTCACAGAGAGAGAGTGTGAGGGTCACAGAGAGAGAGAGTGAGGATCACAGAGAGAGAGAGAGAGAGAGTGTGTCACAGAGAGAGAGAGTGAGGGTCACAGAGAGAGAGTGTGAGGGTCACAGAGAGAGAGAGTGAGGATCACAGAGAGAGAGAGAGAGAGAGAGTGTGTCACAGAGAGAGAGAGAGAGAGTGTGTCACAGAGAGAGAGAGAGAGAGAGTGAGGGTCACAGAAAGTGAGTGTGTGTCACAGAGAGAAAGAGAGAGAGAATGTGTGAGAGAGAGAGAGAGAGCGAGGGTCACAGAGAGTGGGTGGGGTGTTTGTAGGGAGAGAGAGAACTGATAGACAGATGGAGAAAGAGATCTAAAAAGAGAGTGGCTAAGAGAAATAGAGAGACGGAGAGAGATCGAGGGGAGGGAGACCAATCGGGAAAGATTGAGGGAGAGGTGGTGACAGAGGGAAATAGATTGAGTGAAATAGAGACCTTGAGTGTGAGAGAGATAGAGAGACAGAAAGAGAGGGAGAGATTGAGAGAGAGAGAGAGAGAGGGAGACAGAGAGAGAAAAAGGGAGAAATGAGGGAGGAAGATGGAGAGAGTGACAGGGAAAGAGAGAGACACAGAGAGAGACAGAGAGAGAGAGAGACAGAGAGAGATAGAGAGACATAGAGATGGAGAAAGACAGAGAGAGACAGACAGATAGAGAGAGACAGAAAGTGAGATAGAGAGACAGAGAGACGGAGAGACAGAGAGAGGCAGACGGAGAGAGAGTCAGACAGACAGACAGACAGGGAGAGAGGGAGAGAGTGTGCGGTGTGGAGGGTGCTGTCAGTGGGTGAGCGGCTGGTGTGCGGTACCTTGTGTGGATAGTCAGGTCTCCGCGGATGAAGCAGATAAACTCTCCCTCCAGTCTGCACACATACACACACGCGCACACAGTGCTGCTACAGGTACTGAATGATGGCTTCATCAAGAGCTCACAATACTACATGCCAGGCGCATCAGAGGGACACTGACATCACACAGCGGGAGGGGGAGGGGGAGGGGAGCTGAGGGATGGTGGGGGAGTCTGCGCAGAGAAAAGTCCTGCAGGCATTGAAAAGGTGTTTGATACATCAGTCCCATTCGCCAAGAGCGTGGTCTCACCGAGGGGGGATACGGAGGCCGGAACTGTGCACGGTGCTCCGAGTGTGGTCTAACCGAGGGGGATACGGAGACCGGAACTGTGCACGGTGCTCCGAGTGTGGTCTAACCGTGGGGGCATACGGAGACCGGAACTGTGCACGGTGCTCCGAGTGTGGTCTAACCGAGGGGGGATACGGAGGCCGGAACTGTGCACGGTGCTCCGAGTGTGGTCTAACCGAGGGGGGATACGGAGACCGGAACTGTGCACGGTGCTCCGAGTGTGGTCTAACCGAGGGGGGATACGGAGACCGGAACTGTGCACGGTGCTCCGAGTGTGGTCTAACCGAGGGATACGGAGACTGGAACTGTGCACGGTGCTCCGAGTGTGGTCTAACCGAGGGGGGATACGGAGACCGGAACTGTGCACGGTGCTCCGAGTGTGGTCTAACCGAGGGGGATACGGAGACCGGAACTGTGCACGGTGCTCCGAGTGTGGTCTAACCGAGGGGGATACGGAGACCGGAACTGTGCACGGTGCTCCGAGTGTGGGTCTAACCGAGGGGATACGGAGACCGGAACTGTGCACGGTGCTCCGAGTGTGGTCTAACCGAGGGGGATACGGAGACCGGAACTGTGCACGGTCCTCCGAGTGTGGTCTAACCGAGGGGGGATACGGAGGCCGGAACTGTGCACGGTGCTCCGAGTGTGGTCTCACCTGCACGGTGCTCCGAGTGTGCTCTAACCGAGGGGGATACGGAGACCGGAACTGTGCACGGTGCTCCGAGTGTGGTCTCACCGAGGGGGGATACGGAGACCGGAACTGTGCACGGTCCTCCGAGTGTGGTCTAACCGAGGGGGATACGGAGACCAGAACTGTGCACGGTGCTCCGAGTGTGGTCTAACCGTGGGGGCATACGGAGACCAGAACTGTGCACGGTGCTCCGAGTGTGGTCTCACCGAGGGGGGATACGGAGACCGGAACTGTGCACGGTGCTCCGAGTGTGGTCTAACCGAGGGGGATACGGAGACCGGAACCGTGCACGGTGCTCCGAGTGTGGTCTAACCGAGGGGGATACGGAGACCGGAACTGTGCACGGTGCTCCGAGTGTGGTCTAACCGTGGGGGCATACGGAGACCGGAACTGTGCACGGTGCTCCGAGTGTGGTTTAACCGAGGGGGATACGGAGACCGGAACTGTGCACAGTGCTCTGAGTGTGGTCTAACCGAGGGGGATACGGAGACCGGAACTGTGCACGGTGCTCCGAGTGCGGTCTAACCGAGGTACATCGTGACTTGTGGGAGCTTGCTGTGCACAAACTGCATTTCCTCCATTTCAACAGTCACTGCACCTCGGACGTGTTGGAGTGGAGCTGAGGAGCTTTGGGTTGTCGGGTGTCTGGGATATTTAAAGGAAGCGGTTTAGCCGAGCTGTGTTGGCCGTGTGCGGGGGCAGTGGCCTGAGACTAGCCCGGTGCTGAGAAAGGTCGTGAGTTTGGAGCAGCCACCCAGTTTCAAACCAGAAAAGTCTTAGGTTTTCAGGAGGCGGTTTGTCGCTGAACTTCCTTCGGAATTCCACAGCAGGGTGGAAGAGAATGAGAAGTTGTGTGTTTTTTTTGCTTTGGGTAATATTACTGGATTTTTATGCTTAAAGATCTATAAGGGAGCTGGTACTCCCTAGTACTTCACTTGTGTGTTGTGACCAAGTGGGTTTTGGTGGGGGGGAGCGGAAATGCTTTGTAACACTGTTTCAACTGTGTAATTTTAATCTTGTGCGTTTAAGTTTTTATCCCTCTCGCTCATCAACCTTTTGGTGTTTCAAATCCTAAAAGCGTTCTCGTTATTTGTTTCATGGGATTCGCTGGCCGGGCCAGCATTTCTTGCCCATCCCTAACTGCCCCTCGATCACAGGGCATTTCAGGGTCAACCACGTCGCCGTGTGGGGGCCTGCAGTCACTTGTAGGGCCAGACCGGGCACGGACATGCGGATTTCCTTCCCTCAAGGGCACGAGTGAAGCAGATGGGTTTTTAATGACAGTCGGCATCGGGTTTGAATCGGATTCAAAATCCACCATCTGCTGTTGGAGGGGGGTGGGGGGGAGAATTCGAACCCGGGTCCCCAGAGCATCACCCTGGGCCTCTGGATCACTAGTCCAGCAGCGATACCACATGGTGGTGGGGTAGTGGTGTTAACAGTGGGATAGTGATCCAGAGACCCAGGGTAATACTCTGGGGGAACCGGCAAATCCCGCCATAGTAGACAGTCGCGTGGGTCCAGGGTTAGTCTAGTTTCACACAGTGAGCACACCCACCTCCCCCTCAGCCCCAGCCTCACCTTGCTGATAAAGGAATCTTTGCTGCAAAGCTTCTCGATGTATTTGATGAGTTCGGGCTCCTCGCTGGCCCGGTCTTCGAAGGGTTCAGCAACGGCCTCGCCCTGGCCCTGGTCCTCGGGCTGCTGGTCCTGGTTCAATGCCTCCATGATCTCAATGTACTGGGTGATAGCCTCCAGGGGGATGGGGTGCTGGTGGGGTCCCGGTCCGGAGCCGGCCTGGGGCGTTGCCTTTGCCTGCTTGGTGGAGCGCTGCGAGCCCACTTTGCTGCTGCATTTCTTCCCCACAAGATCTGGGTTTCGAACGCAAAGGGGAGGTTAGACTCGGGGGGGTTGGTGGTGGGGTAGCGTGGTTAAACCCTGAAACCTATACCCCAAACTCGAAAACTTGGCCCCAATACCTAACACTGGCTCCCAAACTCCAATATCGCACCCTGATTGGTTGGGGGGTCCAGGGTTCACTGGGCTCCGGTTTTGGGGGTTCAGTGTTTTAGAGTTTGGGCTTCTCTTTGCAAGGTTCAGGATTGGGTTCAGGGTTCAGAGTTCAGGATTCAGAGTGTGGGTTTCAGGGTTCTAGGCTCAGAGTTTGGGGTTAAGGGTTCAGGGTTCGGGGCTCAGGTTTCAGGGTTCAGGGTTTGGGCTTCAGGGTTCAGAGTTTGGGGTTCAGGTTTCAGGGTTCGGGGCTCAGAGTTCAGGGTTCAGAGTGTGGGTTTCCGGGTTTGGGGTTCGGGGGTTCAGGTTTCAGGGTTTAGAGTTTGGGTTTCAAGGTTCAGGGTTCAGGGTTCAGAGTTTGGGCTTCAGGGTTCAGGGTTCGGGGTTCAGAGTTTGGGCTTCAGGGTTCAGGGTTCGGGATTCAGAGTTTGGGCTTCAGGGTTCAGGGTTCGGGGTTCAGAGTTTGGGCTTCAGGGTTCAGGGTCTAGAGTTCAGGCTTCAGAGTTCAGGATTGAGAGTCAGAGTTCAGGGTTCAGAGTTCAGGATTGGGGCTCGGAGCTCAGGTTTTGGGGTTCAGAATTCGGGTGTCAGGGTTCAAGACTGGGGTTCAGAGTTTGGGGATTAGAGTTTGGGGTTCAGGGTTCAGGGTTCAGAGTTCAGGATTGGGGGTGTTCAGGACTCAGAGTTCAGGATGAGGGTTCAGGGTTCAGGATTTTGGGGTGGGGGGGGTTCAGGGTTCAGAGTTCAGGGTTCAGAGTTCAGGGTTCAGAGTTCCGGGGTACATACCTTCCATGACCTGCTTGCTGGGTTTCCCGGTCACTCCGGACAGGATCGGTAACCCCTGCGATATTCCAGGCTGGGCCGGGACCTGTTCACACTGGATCCTCTGAGCCTGTTCCTCCATCTCAAACTCGATAAACCTGAGGGTCAGACAGAGGCACACTCGGCAACTCAGCAACTCAATGGAGAGGAGTCGCCTCGAGGAACCTCATCCTGCTCATCACCCCCTCCAAAATCCCCCTCCCCAGGCCTGATCCACGGAGCCCGGTAACCCTCTCCCTCCACAATCCCCTCCCCGATAACCCTCTCCCTCCTCAATCCCCTCCCCAATAACCCTCTCCCTCCTCAATCCCCTCCCCGATAACCCTCTCCCTCCTCAATCCCCTCCCCGATAACCCTCTCCCTCCTCAATCCCCTCCCCAGTAACCCTCTCCTTCCTCAATCCCTTCCCCGATAACCCTCTCCCTCCTCAATCCCCTCCCCGGTAACCCTCTCCCTCCTCAATCCCCTCCCCGGTAAACACTCTCCCTCCTCAATCCCCTCCCCGGTAAACCCTCTCCCTCCTCAATCCCCTCCTCGGTAACCCTCTCCCTCCTCAATCCCCTCCCCAATAACCCTCTCCCTCCTCAATCCCCTCCCCAGTAACCCTCTCCTTCCTCAATCCCTTCCCCGATAACCCTCTCCCTCCCCAATCCCCTCCGCCACTTCCCCTCACCCCTCCCCCGTTCCCACTCCCTCCCCCCCACCCCCCCTCACCCTACACCCCCAGCACACCCCCCCTCCCTAATCCCCTCACCCTCTGCCGCTTTCCCTCCCCACTCCTTCCTCCCCAATCCCCTCGCCCTCCGCCAATTCCTCTCTCCCCCCCCCGCCGCCCACCTAACTTTCCCAATCTCTCCCCTCACCCCCACCCCTCTCCCCCATCCCTCGCTCCGTGTAGACTAGGCAGAGTTTGACACAGGGACGTGCGAGCGGTCAGAATCCGACAGGGAAAAGGAAGAGTTTGCACAGCAGGGTACAATTCGAGTGGGGCTGCAGGTACCAAGAGACCTGGGGGTGGGTGGGTGGGTGGGTACGGTGATGGTGGTGGGAGTGGATGTACAAAAGAGTTTGAAGGCAGGGGGGGAACCTGCTGAAGAGACTGGGTTAAAAATGACAAAAGGAACCTGGAGTATTGACCTGCACGGACAGGAAGGACATGTACACACATTGCGCCTGTGACAGCTAAACAAAATAAGTGACAGACATTCGCTGGCACATTCCTCGGGGCAACGCCTCGACCGATCGGGGTCAAGCTGCCCGGTTTAAATACCGAAAAACGCTCGGCAGTTAACTAAAGAGTCACCATCACGAGTGCATTCTCCGCGGCAACGCCTCTGCTCATCAGAGCCCACTTGCCGACCAATCAGGGAAGCGACTGGAGTGATTTCGGAAGGAGGGAATCGAACTTCACTTGGAGAGGCAAGGTTGGATCGGGGATAGTCAGCATGGCTTTGTCAGAGGGAGGTCATGCCTAACAAATTGGATTGAATTTTTTGAGGAGGTGACCAGGTGTGTAGATGAGGGTAATGCAGTGGATGCAGTTTATATGGATTTCAGCAAAGCCTTTGACAAGGTCCCACATGGTAGACTTATAAAGAAGGCAAAGGCACATGGGACACAGGGTAAGTTGATAAGGTGGATTCAAAATTGGCTTAGCTGTAGGAGACAGAGGGTGATGACAGAAGGATGCTTTAGTGACTGGAAGCCAGCGTCCAGTGGTGTACCACAGGGATCTGTGCTGGGTCCCCTATTATTTGTCATTTATATAAACGACATAGATGACTATGTGGGGGGTAGGATTAGTAAGTTTGCGGATGACACAAAGATTGGCCGGATGGTGAACAGTGAGGTTGAGTGTCTTGGGCTACAGGAAGATATAGACGGGATGGTCAAATGGGCAGATAAGCGGCAGATGGAATTTAACCCTGAAAAGTGTGAGGTGATACACTTTGGAAGGAGTAATTGGACAAGGAAGTATTCAATGAACGGCATGGCACTAGGAAGTTCTGAGGAACAAAGGGACCTTGGCGTGTGTGTCCATAGATCTCTGAAGGCGGAGGGGCATGTTAGTGGGGGTGGTGAAAAAGGCATAGGGGACACTTGCCTTTATCAATCGAGGCATAGATTACAAAAGTAGGGAGGTGATGTTGGAGTTGTATAGACCCTTGGTGAGGCCACAGCTGGAGTACTGTGTGCAGTTCTGGTCGCCACATTATAGGAAGGATGTGATGGCACTGGAGGGGGTGCAGAGGAGATTCACCAGGATGTTGCCTGGGATGAAACATTTAAGTGATGAAGAGAGGTTTGGATAGACTTGGGTTGTTTTCGTTGGAGCAGAGAAGACTGAGGGGCGACTTGATGTGGGTGTCGCTGGCTGGGCCCAGCATTTATTGCCCATCCCTAATTGCCCCTTGAGAAGGTGGTGGGTGAGCTGCCTTCTTGAACCGCTGCAGTCCCCTGTGGTGTAGGTACACCCACAGCGCTGTTAGGGAGGGAGTTCCAGGATTTTGTCCATGCGGTGTAGGTACACCCACGGCGCTGTTAGGGAGGGAGTTCCAGGATTTTGTCCCTGTGGTGTAGGTACACCCACAGCGCTGTTAGGGAGGGAGTTCCAGGATTTTGTCCATGCGGTGTAGGTACACCCACGGCGCTGTTAGGGAGGGAGTTCCAGGATTTTGTCCCCTGTGGTGTAGGTACACCCACGGCGCTGTTAGGGAGGGAGTTCCAGGATTTTGACCCAGCGACAGTGAAGGAACGGCCGATATGTTTCCAAGTCGGGATAGTGAGTGGCTCGGAGGGGAACTTCCAGGTGGTGGGTGTTCCCCATGTGTCTGCTGCCCTTGTCCTTCTAGATGGTAGAGGTCGTGGGTTTGGAAGGTGCTGTCGAAGGAGCCTTGGTGAGTTGCTGCAGTGCATCTTGTCGATGGTACACACGCTGCTGCTACTGTGCGTCGGTGGTGGAGGGAGTGAATGTTGGTGGATGGGGTGCCGATCGAGCGGGGGCTGCTTTGTCCTGGACGGTGTCGAGCTTCTCGAGTGTTGTGGGGGAGCTGCAACTCATCCAGGCCAGCGGGGAGTGTCCCATCCCACTCCTGACTTATGCCTTGTAGATGGTGGACAGGCTTTGGGGGGGGAGTCAGGAGGTGAGTGACTCTCCGCAGGATTCCCAGCCTCTGACCTGCTCTTGTAGCCACAGTATTTATGTGGCTGGTCCAGTTCAGTTTCTGGTCAATAGTAACCCCCAGGATGTTGATAGTGGGGGATTCAGTGATGGTGATGCCATTGAACATCAAGGGGGCGATGGTTGGATTCCCTCTTGTTGGAGATGGTCATTGCCTGGCAGTTGTGTGGCGTGAATGTTATTTGCCACTTGTCAGCCCTGAGCCTGGATATTGTCCAGGTCTTGCTGCATTTGGACACGGGGCTGCTTCAGTATCTGAGGAGTCGCGAATGGTGCTGAACATTGTGCAACCATCAGCGAACATCCCCACTCCTGACCTTATGATGGAAGGAAGGTCATTGATGATGCAGCTGACTATTCCCCCTGCCCCTAAGCGGGTACCCGCCGAGCAGACAGACCCCTCCCCCCCGCCGCTTCTACCCTCCACCTCGGGGCCAGGCTGCAGACTCACTTCTCCGCCATTTCGTAGTAGATCATCCTGTCAAAGTTGCTGAGCTTCCCCCACTCCTGGATGGCGAGTGGGATCCCTTCCTCAGTGCTGAGCTGGGGTTTGAACTGGGAGAGCGAACGCAGAACTGGTCTGGGGTAGGGAGGGGAGCAAGAGACAGAGAGAGAGAGAGTCAGCCCAGCACGGGGTTAGATACAGAGTAAATCTCCCTCTACACTGTCCCCATCAAACACTCCCAGGACAGGTACAGCACGGGGTTAGATACAGAGTAAAGCTCCCTCTACACTGTCCCCATCAAACACTCCCAGGACAGGTACAGCACGGGGTTAGATACAGAGTAAAGCTCCCTCTACACCGTCCCCATCAAACACTCCCAGGACAGGTACAGCACGGGGTTAGATACAGAGTAAAGCTCCCTCTACACTGTCCCCATCAAACACTCCCATGACAGGTACAGCACGGGGTTAGATACAGAGTAAAGCTCCCTCTACACCGTCCCCATCAAACACTCCCAGGACAGGTACAGCATGGGGTTAGATACAGAGTAAAGCTCCCTCTACACCGTCCCCATCAAACACTCCCAGGACAGGTACAGCACGGGGTTAGATACAGAGTAAAGCTCCCTCTACACCGTCCCCATCAAACACTCCCAGGACAGGTACAGCACGGGGTTAGATACAGAGTAAAGCTCCCTCTACACCGTCCCCATCAAACACTCCCAGGACAGTTACAGCACGGGGTTAGATACAGAGTAAAGCTCCCTCTACACTGTCCCCGTCAAACACTCCCAGGACAGGTACAGCACGGGGTTAGATACAGAGTAAAGCTCCCTCTACACCGTCCCCATCAAACACTCCCAGGACATGTACAGCAGGGGGTTAGATACAGAGTAAAGCTCCATCTACACTGTCCCCGTCAAACACTCCCAGGACAGGTACAGCACGGGGTTAGATACAGAGTAAAGCTCCCTCTACACCGTCCCCATCAAACACTCCCAGGACAGGTACAGCATGGGGTTAGATACAGAGTAAAGCTCCATCTACACTGTCCCCATCAAACACTCCCAGGACAGGTACAGCACGGGGTTAGATACAGAGTAAAGCTCCCTCTACACCGTCCCCATCAAACACTCCCAGGACAGGTACAGCACGGGGTTAGATACAGAGTTAGCTCCCTCTACACCGTCCCCATCAAACACTCCCAGGACAGGTACAGCACAGGGTTAGATACAGAGTAAAGCTCCCTCTACACCGTCCCCATCAAACACTCCCAGGACAGGTACAGCACGGGGTTAGATACAGAGTAAAGCTCCCTCTACACTGTCCCCATCAAACACTCCCAGGACAGGTACAGCACGGGGTTAGATACAGAGTAAAGCTCTCTCTACATTCTATCACTCACACTTAACTCTATTTCACTTCAGCTCCCAGTGTAAAAGTACAATGTTAAAACCACTGCTGCAATCAGTTATATTCGGATTGTGTACACTGGGAGTGAACGGGAAGGGGTTTGGGTCCATTGGGATTGTGTACACTGGGAGTGAACGGGAAGGGGTTTGGGTCCATTGGGATTGTGTACACTGGGAGTGAACGGGAAGGGGTTTGGGTCCATTGGGATTGTGTACACTGGGAGTGAACGGGAAGGGGTTTGGGTCCATTGGGATTGTGTACACTGGGAGTGAACGGGAAGGGGTTTGGGTCCATTGGGATTGTGTACACTGGGAGTGAGCGGGAAGGGGTTTGGGTCCATTGGGATTGTGTACGGTGGGAGTGTAGGGGAAGGGGTTTGGGTCCATTGGGATTGTGTACAGTGGGAGGGAACGGGAAGGGGTTTGGGTCCATTGGGATTGTGTATGGTGGGAGTGAAGGGGAAGGGGTTTGGGTCCATTGGGATTGTGTACGGTGGGAGTGAAGGGGAAGGGGTTTGGGTCCATTGGGATTGTATATGGTGGGAGTGAACGGGAAGGGGTTTGGGTCCATTGGGATTGTGTACGGTGGGAGTGAACGGGAAGGGGTTTGGGTCCATTGGGATTGTGTACGGTGGGAGTGAACGGGAAGGGGTTTGGGTCCATTGGGATTGTGTACGGTGGGAGTGAAGGGGAAGGGGTTTGGGTCCATTGGGATTGTATACGGTGGGAGTGAAGGGGAAGGGGTTTGGGTCCATTGGGATTGTGTACAGTGAGAGTGAACGGGAAGGGGTTTGGGTCCATTGGGATTGTGTACAGTGGGAGTGAATGGGAATGGATTTGGGTCCATTGGGATTGTGTACGGTGGGAGTGAACGGGAAGGGTTTTGGGATTGGGATTGTGTACGGTGGGAGTGAACGGGAAGGGGTTTGGGTCCATTGGGATTGTGTACGGTGGGAGTGAACGGGAAGGGGTTTGGGATTGGGATTGTGTACGGTGGGAGTGAACGGGAAGGGGTTTGGGATTGGGATTGTGTACGGTGGGAGTGAAGGGGAAGGGGTTTGGGTCCATTGGGATTGTGTACGGTGGGAGTGAAGGGGAAGGGGTTTGGGTTTGTATACGGTGGGAGTGAACGGGAAGGGGTTTGGGATTGGGATTGTGTACGGTGGGAGTGAATGGGAAGGGGTTTGGGATTGGGATTGTGTACGGTGGGAGTGAAGGGGAAGGGGTTTGGGATTGTATACAGTGGGAGTGAACGGGAAGGGGTTTGGGATTGGGATTGTGTTCGGGATCGGGATGGTATCGAGCGGTTCAGTCCGTGGTCTCACATGAAGAAACAGGCCACCGCCTCGGTGTCCGGCGTCATCGGGAAGTGCTTCCTGACCAAGCCCTTGTACTCCTGCCACTTGCGGAAGTTCTCGTAGACCCCCCGCGAGTAGCCGCTGTTGATGGGGAGGCTGGCGCCCGGCTCCTGGAGTCCCGGGCCTGCTCCGGAGCTCCCTGCCCCCGCCGCCTGGGAGATACTGAGGACCACCGGGCTGGGGGAGGCGCTGAAGACGATGGGGGTGACCTGTCCCCTCCAGGGGGCGGAGAGGGCGGGGCCGCGGGGGAGGCCCTCGGCCCTCCTGCGGAGGGGCGCCTCCTTGTGGATGATGATCTGGTTGAGGTTGGCCGGCCGCGAGATGACGATGCTCTTGGCGCTGGGCAGCCGGCAGACGTTGAGGCTGGGCACCAGCCCCAGGGGCAGGTTGATGACCTTGAGGTTCTGGCTGGACTTGATCCACTTGAAGCAGGGCGAGGTGAGGATCACCGTCTTGGTCTTGCCGTCCTGGACCTCCAGGCGGGCGCCCTGGCCCGTGGGCAGCGAGCGGGACTTCATGCCCAGCTGGGCGGCGCCGCCGGGGCTGACGGTCAGGGTGACCCCCGGCGAGGGCACCGACACCGAGCTGATGCCCGGCTGGGGGGCCCGGTGCTGACCGGGCATCTGGACCTTCACCCCGGACTTGGAAGGGTCCAGCGACACCAGGGTCACCTTCTGCCCGGCGGCCGGGCACTTGGCCGCCAACATCTGGGCTGGGATCTTGCCCAAGGAGGAGTCCATTCCGGGAGAAGGGCACCTGGAAAAGAGGGAGGGGGAGAGGGAGGGGGGGAGTTAAAACGGATTCACAACCAACGCCCGAGGACCTCAATCCGGGCCGACCCCTTCTTGTTATCCCGCTGGATCCCATTGGGCACTCCGGCCCCAAACGGTCACATAATCCCGGCCAATCCCGTCACATAATCCCGGCCAATCCCGTCAAATAATCCCGGCTAATCCCGTCAGGTAATCCCACGTTGTTACCCCTCCTGACAAACCTTTTGCCCTCTCTCACACACCCTCATACCGCTCCGTATCCACTCTCCCTGCTACCTACCCCGTGTCTCACCCCCTGGACACGCACCTCCCCCCGACCCGTGGTCTAACCCCACACCCCCCATACCAGTCTCCCTCATCCCAGTCTCCCCGTTCCAGTCTCCCCCATCACATTCTACCCCCATCCCAGTCTACCCCCTATCCCAGTCTACCTCCAACCCTAGTCTACCTCATCTCAGTCCACCTTGGATCCCACGTACCCTTCTCTCCCAGTCTACCCCCTGCCCCATTCTACACCCTGTCCCAGTCTACACCCTGTCCCAGTCTACACCCTGTCCCAGTCTACCCTTATCCCAGTCTACCCCTATCCCAGTCTACCCCCTATCCCAGTCTACACCCTATCCCAGTCTACCCCCTGTCCCAGTCTACACCCTGTCCCAGTCTACACCCTGTCCCAGTCTACCCCTATCCCAGTCTACCCCTATCCCAGTCTACCCCCTATCCCAGTCTACACCCTATCCCAGTCTACCCCCTATCCCAGTCTACCCCTATCCCAGTCTACCCCCTATCCCAGTCTACCCCCTATCCCAATCTTCCCCCTATCCCAGTCTACCCCCTAACCCAGTCTACCCCCTGTCCCAGTCTACCCCCTGTCCCAGTCTACCTCCTGTCCCAATCTACCCCCTGTCCAAGTCTACCCTCTGTCCCAGTCTTCCCCCTGTCCCAGTCTACCCCCTATCCCAGTCTACCTCCAACCCTAGTCTACCTCATCTCAGTCCACCTTGGATCCCACGTACCCTTCTCTCCCAGTCTACCCCTGCCCCATTCTACACCATGTCCCAGTCTACCCCTATCACAGTCTACCCCTATCCCAGTCTACCCCCTATCCCAGTCTACACCCTATCCCAGTCTACCCCCTATCCCAGTCTACCCCTATCCCAGTCTACCCCTATCCCAGTCTACCCCCTATCCCAATCTTCCCCCTATCCCAGTCTACCCCCTAACCCAGTCTACCCCCTGTCCCAGTCTACCCCCTGTCCCAGTCTACCTCCTGTCCCAATCTACCCCCTGTCCCAGTCTACCCTCTGTCCCAGTCTTCCCCCTGTCCCAGTCTACCCCCTATCCCAGTCTACCTCCAACCCAAGTCTACCTCATCTCAGTCCACCTTGGATCCCACGTACCCTTCTCTCCCAGTCTACCCCCTGCCCCATTCTACACCCTGTCCCAGTCTACCCCTATCCCAGTCTACCCCTATCCCAGTCTACCCCCTATCCCAGTCTACCCCTATCCCAGTCTACCCCTATCCCAGTCTACCCCCTATCCCAGTCTACCCCCTATCCCAATCTTCCCCCTATCCCAGTCTACCCCCAGTCCTAGTCTACCCCCTGTCCTAGACTACCCCCTGTCCTAATCTACCCCCTGTCCTAGACTACCCCCTGTCCTAGTCTACCCCCTGTCCTAGTCTACCCCCTGTCCTAGACTACCCCCTGTCCTAGTCTACCCCCTGTCCTAGACTACCCCCTGTCCTAGTCTACCCCCTGTCCTAGTCTACCACCTGTCCTAGACTACCCCCATGTCCTAGTCTACCCCCTGTCCTAGTCTACCCCCTGTCCTAGACTACCCCCTGTTCTAGTCTACCTCCATCCCAGTCTCGCTGACCCAGCTTATTGCCCATTCCAGTTTACTCTCTCTCTGTCCTTCTCTCTCTCCCTCTCTCTATCCATCCCCTTCTCCCTCTCTCTCTGTCTCCCTCTCTTTCTCTCTATCCTTTCCTCTTTCTGTGCTTCCCTCTCTCTCTGTCCTTCCCTCTCTCTCTGTCCTTCCCTCTCTCTCTGTCCCTCTCTCTCTCTCTGTCCTTCCCTCTCTCTCTGTCCTTCCCTCTCTCTCTGTCCTTCCCTCTCTCTCTGTCCTTCCCTCTCTCTCTGTCCTTCCCTCTCTGGCCTTTCCTCTCTTTCTGTCTATCCTTTCCTCTCTCTGTCCTTCCTTCTCGCTCTCTGTGTCTTTCCCTCTCTCCCTCTCTCTATCCCTCCCTCTCTATCCCTCTCTCTCTCCCTCTCACGCTCTCTATCCCTCCTTGTCTCTATCCCTCTCTCTCTCCCTCTCTCCATCCCTACCTCTCTCTCCCTCTCCTGCTCTCTGTCCTTACCTCTAACTTTCCATCCTTCTCTCCCTCTCCCTATCCTTCCCTCTCTCTCCCTCTCCCTCACTCTCTGTCCTTCCCTCCCTATCTTTCTGTTCTGCCCACACACTCTCTCTCTCTGTCCCACTCTCTCTCTCTGTCCCACACTCTCTCCCTCTCTCTCTCTGCCCACACACTCTACCTCTCTGTCCC